>NC_051222.1:32798672-32826172 GCF_015220715.1 Pygocentrus nattereri | reverse complement strand
CTTTGCAGTGTGGATGAACATTAATTAGTTTCTGATGGGTCCATACAGGAGTTTCTGATGGGCCCATACAGGAGTTTCTGATGGGCCCATACAGGAGTTTCTGATGGGTCCATATAGGAGTTTCTGATGGGCCCATACAGGAGTTTCTGATGGGCCCATATTGGAAGGGTACTTGTCCTGCTGGCATGACAGTTTCTGTACCAGTCCTAAAAGAACCATAATGCATGGAAGGTTTTCCAGCTTGGATGAAGCTCCCAATCGGATTGCCTTCTCAGTGGGTCTTGTTATTGTACCAGAAAGGAGAGCAGCTGTATGATTTCCATGGTCCTTACTGTGACCGTGCTGGTATGATGGTTCTGTTTGTTGGCTTGGCAATCGATTCTGCAGCAGCTCTTCTATGTTCATCAGCTTCTCTCTCTTCTCAGCTGGAGCAAATCAATGTTGGATGATCAATGTGAGCTTCCTTTTTCAATCTGAGATGTACCTTCATACCATGTGCTATGCATGTTTACGCATCTCTGGCACACAACTAGTCTCAAACACCACTGTTTCTCATTTACCTCATTTGTTATCTTCATCATTTGTTTTAGGATGGCTTCATCAGTCACTTTTCAGTTCAAGTGCAGGGGATAAAGCTCCGGGTTAACATTCTCATGCTCAAGGCCCTGGTAGACCACGTTAGGGAAAATATCATGTGGTCACACTGTATTTAACATCTGTCTCACTTTATTTAGAAGAGAGTGAGATTTTTCTGCTTGAGTTCTATCACACAATACACGGACTGCTGTGGCATTTCACTGTCATGCTGCTTAGTGCACATGAGCTCTTGGAATATTTTGATATTACTCTGTCCACCTAGGTGGGACTGGAGAGTCTTTAAGCTCCTCAACAGTTTAGTCATACTTGTGCTTTAACATGTCTTCAGATTTCCAGACCTGATACCTCTGAGAACACCCGGCACTATTTCAGCATCACTGAACTGCTCCTTAATGCCTTCTTCAATTTGTGTACATATGTTGTTGTTGTAGCTCATTTCTGAGCCGTGGTCACTGATCTGTCTACCTTGAGTCTTAAACTGTTGATGCTGAAGCAATGAAAGATCCTAAAGGGGGCCCATGCTATCACGTGTTATGTGTGAATAGTGTTTAGCTGAACATCACTGGGTTGTGATACGGGCTGTGATGGTGATGGAAGTGTGGGTGGTGAGGTGGGGCTGATCATGTACCTTCTTACTAAGTACGGCATAACTAGAAAGCATTTTCTGCAGCTCTGTCTCAGTACCAGGTGTAGCTTTGACAGGAGTAGCTGTGGTTGGATGAAGTAGATTAGTAGCTGATGAAGGATTAGCTGGATGTGGCTGTGTGGCTTGTGTGAGGAGCACTAATCACAGTACTATCAGCATTTACATTAACCTGGCCTCCAAGTGCATTATGCAGATCAACCCTACCATCTACACCAGCTTTGAAGTAAAAGATGGTACCAATGACATCATTTAACTCTAACAGCTGGGCCATTCCTGCATCCGCAGACTCAACAAAGTCTTACTGTACCTGAAATCTTGGATGTGCTTAAGGCAGCTTTCCTCTTCATCCATCTCAAGCATGGATAGATCCTTCCCTGCCACTGGACTGACACTCTGCAAGTTTGAGAAGTGCCTCAGCCATAAGCGTGAGCAGATTATTCCTGATGGTCCAAGCATTTTCTCTCATTGTCCGCCACCTTTTCCTCTTTCTTCACACTCGGTCCCCAGTCCAGGAGACTATTTCATGCTCTGCTCTGGGTCTTCCTGTTTGTGTATAACGCAGCCTTTGCTTTTCATTCCCCACTCGTGCTCAGAGTAGCAAGAAAGAGTCTCACCATCGTGGTTGTCAGATGCAGCTCCATTAAATCCAGCCTTTAAGATCTTTTATTGTTAAACTGTGTTAGAACTGCGTGTTATAATGATTTTACAGTAAAGGAGGATTATTATGTTGTATTATGCTCTGCAGCAGTGGAGCGATTATTCAGGCCTGATTCTCACCCCAAACAGAGCCACAGTCACTGATGAGGATCCTGAAGTTAAAGTGTTGCTGAAGTTTAATAATGACTCTGAATGTCAGTTCATACACCGATCAGACACAATATTAGGACCACCTCCTTGTTTCTACACTCATTGTCCATCTTATCAGCTCCACTTACTGTATAGCTGCACTTTGTAGTTCTACAGTTACAGACTGTAGTCCATCTGTTTCTCTGATACTCTGTTACCCTGTTCTTCAGTGGTCAGGACCCCCATGGACCCTCACAGAGCAGGTACTATTTGGGTGGTGGATCATTCTCAGCACTGCACTAACACTGATGTGGTGGTGGTGATGGGTTAGTGTGTGTTGTGCTGGTCTGAGTGGATCATACACAGCAGTGCTGCTGGAGTGTTTAAACACTGTGTCCACTCACTGTCCACACTATTAGACACTCCTACCTCGTCAGTCCACCTTGTAGATGTAAAGTCAGAGACGACAGCTCATCTGCTGCTGCACAGTTTGTGTTGGACATCCTGTCGGACTAGTCCTTCATCAGTGGTCACAGGATGCTGTTGGTGTTTTGGTTGGTGGACTATTCTCAGTCCAGTAGAGACACTGAGGTGTTTAAAAACACCAGCAGCACTGCTGTGTCTGATCCACTCAGACCAGCACAACACACACTAACACACCACGACCACATTAATGTTACTGCAATGCTGAAAATAAACACGGTTTAAGGGGCCAAACAAAATACCAGAGAAACAGATGGACTGCAGTCTGTAACTGTAGAGCTACAAAGTGCAGCTATACAGTAAGTGGAGCTGAAAGACGGAGGTGGTCAGAACGTTATGATCAGCGTATCTTGCTGAAAGGTTTTATTTCTACAGTTGACAGAGCTTTGCACAAAATTCCCTGGTTTGTTGGTTGTTTTTGTTGGTTTTGTTAGGAAAGATCTGGAATGATTGACTTTGCCTTCAGTCCTAATTGTTGTTGGATATCACGCCTTTGGGTGTGTAAGTTTGATTGGTTGGACTTTTTGGTGATCTGTTTGTAGATTTGCAGCTTTTCAGTCGTTTCTTTCTGGCACAGGATTAAATGCAGTGTCTTGATCACACGGTCAGTTGGGCTTGTTTGGTGTGTCAGGTGGAGATTCACAAACGTTCTGACAGTCGAAAACTTTCAAAGTAGCTAAGAAGTAGACACCACTCTTTCTGGAAAAGCAGCTAAATTGTAGCAGCTACACATTTTGGGAAAGTACTAGTAATTTTTCAGTAGCTGTCCCAAAACTGGTCAACGTCTAGTACCAGCTGAGACGCTGGTGGATGTTGTTATACACACACTGCCCATAGTGCCCTCCTGTGTAAACAGCCAACTGTGACAGTCACTAACCCAGCAGCTGAGCTCCATATAAAGAGAACTATCCCGCACTGTGGAAATAACCCAGTACAATGACCCGTCAGGCTGAACTCAGCAACTGGACAAGAACAAAAAACAAGACAGTGTTTTTAGAGTTTAGCTTTAGTCACAATTTGACTTCTAAATACTTTCACAGTTCAGAGGATTCAGTCACAGTGAGGAGAAACATGAACACAGGACAAAACATTTCATCTTTGGAGGATTTTGTTCACCACAGGATGCAGCAGCAGCGATTTTAATAAACGCCGTTTCTTTTTCTCCAGAAAAAAGCAGCTTTAACTGGGAGGTCCTAATATGGACTGACACCAACTACAGAACAACACAAAGAGACAATGTAAAAGACAAAGAAGTAACTGCACGTCTGAACTCAGAGCTCTTATTCTGTAATCATGAGTGTTTTTACAGATGTTGACGTCTGAAACAGCATTTCAGACTCTAAATGAAGATTTTCTACATGTATTACATTCTTACTGTATATGATCACACAGGCTGACCTGCTGATCTCACTCAGAATGTCTCTGACTGTTTCTCTGCTGGTTCTGCTCTTCATCTCTGGTGAGCTGCTACTTCTCACTGAACTCTGTACAGTTATGAGTTTATTATTATATATGATACTGTGGTCACTCGTGCTGCCCCTCCCCTCCACACACTCACACACACTCCACCCTGCTACAAGATCCACTGTGGATTTGTCACATTGTGCTTTTTGTGCAGCTGATTATTCAAACTCAGCTGAAATGAACCGTCTTAGAAATGAGCTGAAGTGGAGACTTTATGCAGCATTTTTACTGACTGAGACCCAAACAGTGAGAATTTACACATTTCTGTGTTTTGTGTTGCAGGAGTTGTTGCTCAGAATGGGTGGGGTGTGGATTACAAAGATCAGTCTATCTGTGCTCTAAAGGGGTCTACAGTGACCATGCGCTGCACTTACACATATCCAAGTGGTCCCGTTGTCCAAAAAGCTTTCTGGACCAAACAGTGGGGTCAAGGTTCAGAGCCTCCTGATCTGTTAGAGTACAGTGGCAGAGCTGAGTATATCGGGGATAAACAACACGACTGCACTCTCAGACTGAGGAATGTGAGAGAAACTGATAAAAGTAAATATTACTTCAGATTTCTAACAAACCAAACTGGAGGACAGTATCAAGGTGCAGGTGGAGTTAATCTTTCAGTCACAGGTAAGATCCATCAGCAGAAATAAGACACTGGACTTCATTCACTGGTGGTCAGCAGGGATATTTAACTAACACTGAAAGTCCAATTACTTCAAATTGCTTGTTTGCATTTCAATCAAACGATTAGAAGTCCAGACAACTAATAAAATAGACCAAAGGACAAAACCTCACCCACACCCTCTGACCCAGGAGCTAGACAGAGTAGACTTCTATGGGCTGCACATCCCTCTGACCTTGAGCTCTTGTAAGCTTAGGTCGGGGGTTCATGCTGGCAGAGACAAAGTCTCCTCTAAACAAAGTTAGTGCTGGTAAAACACCCAACCAAAGCATGCAGGCAGCACAAGAGCTGCAGTCCCTAGTTAAATATAGTTAAAAGCCTTCAGGTCAAACACCACGACTAAAGTTCTCCCCCAACACAGGAGACAAGCTCATGTAAACTAGAGTGAAGGAACTACTGATAAAATACCTTAAACAAACACACTTTAATACGAGAGATTATAAACACACTGAACACACCCTCCCTCTCCAGCCGTTCAGAGTCTGATCTCACTGATCAGATAATCCTTTATTAGACCCACAACAGGGGAAATTCACACTGCTAATGTGCTAATGTGTAATAACGGTTAATCTCCCTCAGATCACTGTAGATTTATATGTTATGTCCAGTGGTCAAATCTGAGCTGCTGCCAGCTTCATGATTTAGATTTACCCAGCTGACTCAGTGAGTGTGAGTCTCCACAATGTGAGTTTGTTTTCTCTGGTTCTCAGATCTCCAGGTGGAGGTTCCTGAGAGAGTGATAGAGGGAGATGAAGTCACTCTCACATGTAAAACCACCTGCAGTCTGACAGTCAGACCAACATTCATCTGGTACAGAAATGGACATCCTTTATCCTCCAGGACTGACCAGCTCCACCTGCAGCCGGTCAGCAGGGAGGATGCAGACAGGTATCGCTGTGCTGTACTGGATCAGAACCTTCACTCTCCTGAGGTCACTCTTAATGTGAGATGTAAGTCCAGATTCATTCATTCAGTCTCAGAACACAAACTAAGCTGAGGCTTCGTGCTGAACTGTCTGTGATGAAGCTCAGCCCAGCAGCTGATCTCTTTAGACAGTAATATATCACTGTGTACCTGCAGTAAATATCCATTAGGATGGCACTGTAATATCTGTACAGACAGAACTCACACACTTTAACTGTGACACTATAGTTAATAATCTCAGTCCTGCAGATTCTGTTCACTGAATGTTTTCATGTTTTCCTGCTCTAACACTCCTGAGCTCATGAAGGACTTTGGGATTAGCTAAAGTTTTGCTATAAGAGCATGAAAACCTCTCTACTCTCCTCCTGACGCTTCCTATGTTATGTGTTAGTCTGTATATATAATGCAGTAATAATAGTTTATATTTCAGTTTTAAACTGAGGAAAAGATCCAGACATGCACATCAGACAGTCATGAGTCAGATCTGAGTCAGTGACTCGAGTCACCAGAGCACTTTGTCCAGTGTTTTACTTTAATTAAAGAGGCTTTAGTAAAGACCATCACCTACCTTAACTGTGTAAGTCTGATTGAACTCATGAAGTCATTAGTTTTTTATTGATCCTTAAAGAATCAAGAAACATTTGGGAAAGTTTCATTCAGAGTCTTTGGTAAAACTGATCTAAAAGCTGGAAGAACAGTGATCTTCATACGCTGAACTGAAATAGATTGCATTAGGTCTTCACTGCACACATGAGAAATCACTGCTTATAACTGGAGAACCACAATTTATACAGCAGTTCAGAGTCAGAGTCTGATCTCACTGATCAGATAATCCTTTATTAGTCCCACAACAGGGGAAATTCACACTGCTAATGTGCTAATGTGTAATAACGGTTAATCTCCCTCAGATCACTGTAGATTTATATGTTATGTCCAGTGGTCAAATCTGAGCTGCTGCCAGCTTCATGATTTAGATTTACCCAGCTGACTCAGCGAGTGTGAGTCTCCACAGTGTGAGTTTGTTTTCTCTGGTTCTCAGATCTCCAGGTGGAGGTTCCTGAGAGAGTGATAGAGGGAGATGAAGTCACTCTCACATGTAAAACCAGCTTCAGTCTGTCTTACAGACCAACATTCACCTGGTACAGAAATGGACGTTATTCATCCTTCAGTACTGACCCACTCCACCTGCAGCTGGTCAGCAGTGATAATAAGGACAGGTATCGCTGTGCTGCACTGGGTCAGAATTCTCCTGAGGTCACTCTTAATGTGAGATGTAAGTACAGATTCATTCATTCAGTCTCAGAACACAAACTAAGCTGAGGCTTCGTGCTGAACTGTCTGTGATGAAGCTCAGCCCAGCAGCTGATCTCTTTAGACAGTAATATATCACTGAGTACCTGCAGTAAATATCCATTAGGATGGCACTGTAATATCTGTACAGACAGAACTCACACACTTTAACTGTGAAACTATAGTTAATAATCTCAGTCCTGCAGATTCTGTTCACTGAATGTTTTCATGTTTTCATGCTCTAACACTCCTGAGCTCATGAAGGACTTTGGGATTAGCTAAAGTTTTGCTGTAAGAGCATGAAAACCTCTCTACTCTCCTCCTGACGCTTCCTATGTTATGTGCTAGTCTGTATATATAATGCAGTAATAATAGTTTATATTTCAGTTTTAAACTGAGGAAAAGATCCAGACGTGCACATCAGACAGTCATGAGTCAAGTCTGAGTCAGTGACTCGGGTCACCAGAGCATTTTGTCAGGGGTTTTAGTTTAATTAAAGAGGCTTTAGTAAAGACCATCACCTACCTTAACTGTGTACGTCTGATTGAACTCATGAAGTCATTAGTTTTTTATTCATCCTTAAAGAACCAAGAAACATTTGGGAAAGTTTCATTCAGAGTCTTTGGTAAAACTGATCTAAAAGCTGGAAGAACAGTGATCTTCATACGCTGAACTGAATGATGTGCGTCTGTAATAAAATATATAAAACATATTTCTACACTACATTTATAGTTTGATTAATTAAACAGAAAAGCACCTCCATAAAGTGTGACGTGTCTTTCTACCTCTAGATGGTCCAAAGAGCGTCTCAGTGTCCATCAGTCCCTCTGGTGTAATACTGGAGGGCAGTTCAGTGACTCTGACCTGCAGCAGTGATGGAAACCCACCTGTGGAATATAACTGGATTAAAGGAACATCATCAGTAGGAAAAGGAGAAACTTACACAATGAAGAAGATCAGCTCTGTGAACAGTGGAGAATACAAGTGCAGGTCCAGTAATGAACATGGAGAGAAACTCTCTGAAGCTCTAACTCTGAATGTTTTGTGTGAGTTTGTGTTTATTTGTTCCAGTTGTTCATTATTTTGTAGAAATTCTCTTTTATAAACATTTACTATCATGTGATGACTACATCATGCAGTTCTTCTGTGACTTCTAGATCCTCCAAAGAGCGTCTCAGTGTCCATCAGTCCCTCTAGTGAAACAGCAGAGGGCAGTTCAGTGAATCTGACCTGCAGCAGTGATGCAAACCCACCTGTGCAGAACTACACCTGGTTTAAAGAAGGTGGAAGCTCACCTGTAGGATCTGGACACAGTTACATGGCTCCACAGAGAGGATCCTACTACTGTGAGGCTCAGAATGAACACGGATCTCAGAAATCAGCTGCAGTGACTGTAAAAGGTGTTATTGATGGAAAACACAGCCTGAATAACATTTAATAACATTCATAGTAATTAGCATCACTTTAAACTTTAACACTCATCTGCACACAGGGGTCTGGAATTCAGCTCTATATGCAGTTATTGGAGTCACAGCTGGATGTGGATGTTTATCTGTTATCATTGCTGTATTTTGTGTAAGGTAAGTAAACAAATCTTCACAAAGAGCTAAAAATATGAACATTAATGTAGATTATTAGACCTTATTTTAAAGTTTTTAATCATTGGAACCAGGATTTTTAATGTATCTACACAATTTCTCTGGTAATTTATGAACAATATTATTGTTAATATTCAAATGATTACTTTCTATACTGTTACTTTTCAGGAGAAAGAGAAGAGGCAGTTCAGCTGATGATAAAAACCAGACACAGGCAAGTCAGTTACTACACAAGAACATGTTCAGCAGTTTGAGATTTAGTGACATCTTTCCTTTTGTTTTAGCTCAGGGTAAAATGTGTGGTTGAATTCTAGGCTTCATAACGTCTAAACAGTTTAAGCTACAGACATGATACACATATCAGATCATTCAGCAGACCTGGTCCAAACTAGTGAGCATGACATCACTGAGCTGTGATGTCAGCATCAATGAGCAATTTGGTGCAGAAGATCACCCACAATCCTGATATTATTGCTCTGCTTTCAACCTTCATATTCCAACAAAGGGTTAAAACAGTGACGTGACTCACACATCAGACCTCTCATCAGGCTCTCCCTCACCATCCAGAGTGATTTCATCCACCTGTGTCCTTCCATCAGCCAGCAGTCCAGCTCTAAATTCACCTAAACCCACTCGCTACTGTTACATCTCTGCTTTTAGCTTCATGTTATAAACAAAGGGTTAAATATAGCGAGAAAATTTAAAGTAGGCAGTAATCAGAATAGAATTCCTGATAATCAGAAATTTACAGATAAATACAACCACATATACCACCACAGCACACTTAAACATGGCATAGAAACATGACTGCAAACGCTGGCCAGATGCTTCATGCCTGTGTCAGTGCTGAGAGAGTAGGGGTTGAGGACGGGAAACACCACAGAAGAATTTCCTTAATCTCGTGTGTGGACCTTACATATGAATAAAATCTATGATCTGTTCTTGATGTTTATCAGTGAGAACCCAAACTGCTCATGTTCTCCAACTCTCCTCTCTCCAGAACGTTGACCCTAATGCTAAGGACGACACGTACACAGCTCTCGACCCCGTGTCCAGGTCCTCTGATGATGTGTACAACACACTTGCAGTAAGTGTCCCTTCAGAAACTCAGTTCAGTCAGACGTTCAGATTTATAAAGAATTCCTACAAAGTCCACATTTCTTCATTTCCCCTCCTCTGCTTCATTCTCTCTTTCCCTCACACAGACTGTTCATTGCAGTCCTTCTGATGATCTGTACTCAGCTCTGGATCCTCAGTCTCGCTCTCCTGAGTACGACACTCTAGCAGTGAGTGAATCCACTTGTACTGATGAGTGTTTTGTAGCTGCTGGAACTGATAGACTTTAAGCTACAGCAGCGTCTCCACTTTGGAGGCTCCTTCACACCATCATCATCTGTGGAGGTTGAACTGGGACAGATCTGACTTCTTTGCTCTGCCGATGTCATTTTTTTATCGTTGGATCACTGGATAGCAGTTATTATTATTATTATTATTATTATTATCATTATTATATTTTTCCCCAATTATTTTTGGTCATATCCAACAGCCACTAGTTAGAACTCCCCCAGTAACATGATACCACCAGCACTAGGAGTGTGAAAGCTTACACAGGCTTCCTCTGAGACCTGTGAAGAGCCACCGTATCTTTATGAACTGCCACTGATGCATCATTAGACAGCTGAACGTGCTCGGAGAACCAGCTAACAAATGCATGTGCTGACTAGCATCACACTGGGGGGAGATGGGGGAACATCCAGCCCACCCAGGGAGAGCGAGGCCAGCTGTGCTGTCTTGGACTCCCAGCCACAGATGACTGTAGCATCACCAAGGATTGAGCTCATGATCTCCTGATGATGGGGGCAACACTTAGACAGTTACACTACTTGAAAGCCTGCCTTACTATAATAATAATAATAATAACAACATTTGAAACTGGGTCAGCTTGATAATGTATATGTATGTTTGTGTCTGTTTTTTTCTTTCAGACTGTCAGAAACAAACACTGAAACTGTCACCATGGAAACCACCCAAACTGAAGTGAACCACCCATCGAAATCAGATGAGCAAGAGAGATAGAGATAGAGAGAGAGATAGAGAGACAGAGAGCGAGAGAGAGACAGAGAGACAGATAGAGAGAGAGAAAAAGAGAGAGAGAGAGAGAGAGAGAGAGAGAGAGAGTTTTTGACTGAGCCTCTGACCCTTTAGTGTGAAAATGAATGAACTGTTTATCTTCTATTATCGCCCAGTGATGCTGTGTGTCTCAGAGGAAGCAGGTGCTGGGACTCACCCTCACAGACCGGTAGAGCTCTGAGACTGGGAGGCCTAGTTAGTGGGAAGAGGCCGATGCTACGTTCACATTACAAGCCTCGTTGTTCAAATCCGAGTTTTGCTCAAATCAGTTCTCTCTGACTCGATGGTTCACACATGTTGTGTCCTGTGTTTGGAGGTTCCCTTTTCTTTCCCTGTCCCTCAGTGTTCTCAGGTGGACCTTGTTGCTGCGTGACTGACGTCTCGGTTTTCCCGGCGTATGATTGGCTGTTCCTGCTGGTGCCGGTTATAAAAAGCCTTTGATGTCGGAGCGATACGGAGCGGTTCTCTTATTCAGCCTCACTCGTTTCCGCTCCCCTGGCTGCCCGCCAGTCCACAGACCGGTTTTCTGTGGGCCAGTAAAGATATTATAGTGGCTTTGTTTCTCTTTTTTTTATAAAGGAAACGTAGGGCTGACCTGCCCTTTTTGTTTGACCTGTTGGGCTTTGTTTACCGGTAGTGTAGTGAGGGAGGTGTTGTTGTAGTTTCTTTTTCTTTTGTTAGGTAAGTTACTTTTCTTTTATTGTTATTAGGCTCTTTTGTTTGTTGTTTTGGGCCTTGGGTCTCCCTGAAGTTGTTTCTTTTGTTTTGTTTTTTGTTTCAGTGGCTTGTTGAGAATAAGTTCGATGACAGAAGGAAAGAGCAAAGCATTGAATAAACTGTCAAACAAGTATTTGATGTGTTCTTAATATCTCTCATTTTGGTTTGTTTTGGTCTGGCGTTTGGGTGGACAGTCTTGTTTCTTTGTGCGTCTTACCCCTAGGAGACGCAACACACTCGTTTAGGTAAGTGATTCAAATCTGTCATTAATGTGGTGAACCGGCGTCCTGAAATGACCCTCATGTGCATCATCAGCACAAACTAATGAGCAGAACGAGCTTCGCTGAGAAGATCATTAACTCTGATCAGCTCTCAGCTTCATTATTAGAGCCAGATGAAGGAGGAAAAGGTGAGACGAGCTGCTTTTCCACCGTTTACAGGCTTTGACTTCTGTTCGGCGCTGCTGCCAGAGTAACGCTGAATGACGGCGCACGCCGAGGGTCACATTCAGGTCACATGGCCACAAATCGGATACGTATCCAATCTCGGACCTCATATGACAGTGACTCAGGTCTGATTTGCGTGTCCACACAGCTCTGAAAACATCAGGTCTGAGTCACTGCAGGGCAAAAAATCAGATTTGTGCCACTTCAGCCTGGTAATGTGAACACAGCCTGAGTGTGACACTGGTGAGCCACAAGAAATTATCCGACTACGCCACCTGGGAAATTAGAGTCCCAGGAACTCTTGTTAATTAAAAAAACACCAGCTTTGTATTAGGTCCTTTGGGTAACCGGGGGTGAGCAGCAATGAGTAACCACAAACTTTCCCAATCAACACAATTTATTCAACTTCCATTCGATAACAACAAAATCAGGGTTAATCCAGAGCAGATTGGCATAAGGAGCAAAAGGAAAAAAAACCCAAACACTTTATTTCTGGACCGTATTTCTAAAACTAAGCTGCAGCTCCACTCTAAAATCCCACCCAATTTACGTACTACACACAGGCCACTTGACCCCAACAAGATACCTAAACACAATAGCAAAACCAAAAAAAAAACACCATGAAATCAAAAACACAGCAGCAAACCCAAAACACAGCAACAAAACCAAAAAAACAACTGAATTCGACACAGCGTAATCCCAACCCTCACATTTAAACCCCCACATAAAATCCCGATCCTCATTTAATTAGGGAAAGGTAAAAGCAACACCAGTTGGCAAGCAGCAGTCCATGAGGCGGCAATGGCGGACGGATCACAGCTTCCACGCTGAGGTTCCTCCTCACCCACGCTGGCTCTACGTGACGCTCAAGCACGAGGCAGCTGCGGCAAAAGAGATAGCAGCAGTATTCTGGCCACACAGCAAACAATAACTTCCACTCAATTCTTTCTGGGCCACTTCCGCACCCTTAGCACTCAATATGGACACTTTTCCACCCGTAAAAGAGACATACTCACGATTTGCCTGGGAGTCGGGAAACCCAAACCCCCAGTACTCCAAGCCTGGGTGGAAAGTCCAAAGACGGCAGCCTCGCTCCCGCTTCCGTGCAGGCTCCGCTCAGCAACTTCTCCTGGTAACCGCTCGTCGACCCCAGCGTACCAAACACTGTCACCGCTGCCAGATCCCAGCCTCGCCTTTATTCGCCGTCCGTGCTGTGTTTGCCGTGTCCTCGCTTCCCACCGCCCCACGCTCTCTCTCTGTCCCTATCTGTCTCTGTGTCTGTCTGTCTCTGGCTGTCTGTCTCTAACGCAGCAGCTCCGGTTAAAACCGGAAAACAGTCATTGGTCCAGCCCCCCAACAATCCCCATAGGCTGCGCCATCACAACAGCAAACAGCGATTGGTCCACTCACCCGCCAGTCAATGGCGCTTCCAGGGAGATCACCTGCTGTCAATCCTGGGTAATCAGAGATCCTGAAACCACCTTTCAAAATAAAAGTCCCACAACACAACCAATACAAAAAAGGAATACAAAAAAAAAAGAAAAAAAGACTAATTTTCACCGTCTGACACCTAAAATATTTCATTTCAGAATCATTTACACACATTAAGAACAGCGTAGAGATGGGAAATGACCCACCAAGTAGAAAACGATTGATTCCCCGGCTTAATCAGACTAGTTCTGTCAGGTTACTGAAAACTGTTAATTATGGTGTAATAAATATCTGAAGACTCTTTTATATTTACATTTTGTAAAATATAACAACATGTACAATAGTATAATAGAAATTAGTGATGGGACTTGATTAAAAATTGAGTTAACTACAGGGTCTGTAATTAATTAATCGCAATTAATTACAAAAATGATTTTGCTACTAAAATTTTGAATGAATACACGTATATTCTTAACAACAAACATGTTTATTGCTTCCACCTTGTGGAAACATCCTGGATTAGGGGTTCATTTCCCTGGTCAAGTGCCCTTTGCTCTTTATACAGTTCCATTGTGTTGGCTGGACTGTGTCTGAAATGACCCACTATCTTGCGGCACAATCGGTGCCAACTGTTGTAACCTTTTGCTCAATTTTCCAGGACTCAGCTACAGAAAAAATGGTCTGCGCAGTTTACTGCATAATGTCTGTTGTTGACTTTCTCTACAGTGAAAGATGTTTATTGCCATAAACGCCAAGGTAGTTAGACTTGCTGGCGGAAGTCCAAAGGTCCCCTGTCAAAGCAACACATTCACCTGCATTCAATATGTCTTGTTTTTATTGCTTTACTTCATCATAAAGCTGCCTGATCTTACTCGCCATGGTTTTCCTACACGGGAGTTCGTGAGCAGGGTCCGATGTCGCCATCTAACACAGACTGTAGCCCCCTGTCCTCGACCACCGACAGCGGTCTACAGTCTGCTGCGATCAATTTAGCAGGGAGTTGTTTAATTTTTCAGACCTTGACTAGATTTTGGCCCTGAAACCTGTCACCTGGTCCAGTGAGGGCTGGCTGGGGCGGTTATTTACCCCTGCTGGGGGCGGTTATTTACCCCTGCTGGGGGCGGTTATTTACCCCTGCTGGGGCGGTTATTTACCCCTGCTGGGGGCGCTGTAATCAGCTGTGGGGGCGGCTTTGCTCGCCGCAACATGTTTAGCATTGAGCTGGTATTTCAGGCTCGAGCAGCTTCAGTGATGAGCAAACTCCTTTTGCACAACTTGCACAGCAGTAAGTCTTTTCTAAAGTCCCATCAGGACGTTTTCTAAAGCTAAAGTTTCCCTCAGTGGACCAAGAGAAGCGGCTTCGTCGTCCATCGTTGTTGTTTACGGATGTCGCTTGTGCATCAGATTTACAGGCGTGCTAGAACACGCGAATACACAAAGGTTCCGGTTCCAAACTTTAAATACAACTGTGATTAATTCCGATAAAATTTTTAACGCGTTGAAGTCTTTGTAATTAATTAATCTAAATTAACGCGTTAAAGTCCCTAATAGAAATACATTTTATTAGTTTCTTTATCTTCCACATCGTTTCATCAGTTTATCATATGTGTATGAAAATGAACCAACATGGATTTAAAGGGGGGGGCAGACATGACAGACCAACAGAAAACAGGTTCAAACAACACACAGTAACCAGAATAACCAACAACACAGACAGAGATTCAAACAGAGACCAGTAACCAGACCGGGGAAAACACAGGGCTTAAATACACTAAGGGTGACAAGGGACAGATGCAAACACAGGTGGAGACAATCAGGGGTGGAGTCATGAAACAAGGACTAGAAAACCAAAACAAACTGGACATGGACAGGACTGGAAGGGGCCAATCGTGACATTAGGTAGTGACATGAAGACATGGGACAACATTTCACTTAAAAATGATTAAGCTAAATTTTTCATGTTTTTATTATAAAAAATCAAAAATATCTTTAAATACAAAAAATGTGAATATAATTTTCAGTAGTTTGAAATGTAGGGCCTCCTCTCCATAAAAATTACCCTATAAATGATCATTTGTATGTATTAAGCTCATTACTGTGTCTCAACACTTCATTTATTACAGTTGTTCTCTGTGGCACTGGAGTTTGAAAGTATTTGGTACAATGATCCATGTAGCTTTGTGATAAACATTATAGATCACAGTCCAAATTCATAAACCATGCGGCATAATGCAGTTTTCAAGGCTTATTAGAGGTGCATGGCCTTAGACACAGTTGCCAAGTTGTGATTGGACAATAGACAACTGATATGGGGTGGGGCTTAGTGAAGGACTGTTTCTTTTATCTTCCAGTTAGAGAACTTGTATAAAGGAGAATTACCACTCTGTAATGTCTTCAGGGTTTCTCAAACGCTAGAGGGCGCTCCTGAGCAAGTCCAAAAATGAGCTTAGATGGAGACTCTGAGTAAAATCATAGTTTATGAATGCTTAAACGTTTTAATGTAAAACAATCCATTCATTTCCTGAACATAGAACAGCATAAATTTTTACACACTGCTGTTAAATTTCTAAGAGCTTTTGAAGTTAAATGAGTTTAAAATAGTGCTTCATGTACAGTCATGACGTCACTGAGCACAAATAAACAATGAGCGGCTCTGTTCGCCAAACAATCAGCACTCAGTAGCAGTAATGTTAGCGTCCTGCTGCTCAAAACCTGTTTGCTGTATATGCTGTAACATACAGGTGAGTTTCTTTGCTGTTTTAGTGAAATATATCCATCTACTTGATTAATCTAAAATGAAAGAAAAGTTCTGGTGAGTGATTAGAAACTATTTTAACTTGTTTTTAGCCTTTTAGCTCCATTCACCCTCATTTATTGAGGACTTGCTCACAGGTGCCCTTTGTAGTCATGTATTTGATATAATAAGGGAAATAGGAAGAAGCCAGGCTCCCCATAAACCATCTATTCTGCCCTCGCAGATGCGTCTGTGAGCAAAAGCTAGACAGATAGCTAACAGGAATTACAAGAATCAAACTTCGTAAAAGGAGTGGCTTTACTGAGGACTTCAGGTTCATTCACACCCTTTGTTGTTTAATTGATTCTTTGCTTTCATTCGTACATGTAAAACTGTAAATACCAACACAAATACAAAATGTATTTTTACCATAAGCACAAATGAGATGGATATTACACCTTTATCATCATCTCTGAGTTGGAACTGATTCAAATCAGCTGTTTATGTAAATAGTTAGCCATACTGGTTGTGTAAATATGTGCAGATGCTAATTAACATTAAAATAACTACAGTGAGGTAAGAGCTACCAAAGCTAGCATAGTATTGTAGTGCAGCAGCCTAGACTAACTAGCTAACCAATGAACAGATACAGCATGGATTAAACACAAAATATCCAAAGAATCCACTACCAAAGAAATACAAATCCTAAGTTTTATGCTTCTTAAAAGTGCTAACAGCAATTAAGTTCTACGATTTTTGAACTTACAGGCATATATTTCTGTAGACTCAAGCAGAAAAGGAGAATGTGAGTCCATGTGCACTGAAGCTAGACTGAAAACAAAAGGGAGGCTGCCTTGCCTCAAACAAATAATTCCCTGCACTACCACAAATGACCATTAGGTGGATGATGAACCTGAATAACTGACCCTGAATGGGGGACAGAATACCAGCTCTGATCCAATGACGTTGTGGGAAAAGATGGTGATTCTCATGTCTTGGAGGAAGCACTACTTCTCAGACTGATAGGGTCCTGCAATTGGTGTGAACTTTTTTGTTAGCTCCAGTTAAATATACAAAGGTGCTGTATAAATAAAGCTGAAGCTGTTTTTCTCATTAATGATGTGCTCACTATGCAGTGGAAATAAACCCCTTACATTTGGTGGGCAGTGAAATGATCTAACACTTAAGATGTTACTTTAATTATTAGATGTTGGTTTTATTTCTGTTGTGTTATTGTTTGTTAGCACTGTGTTAAACATTCTGTAAGTCTGTTCTGTATATCAGTGTATCTAGGGATTGTAGTTAAACCAGTCCATTGAAGTCAGGATTGTTTTCTTTTGTTTTGGTTGTAGTTACAGTGAAGATTCAACAGGTCAGGATTAGTTTCTTTGTTTTGACTCCATCCAGGTTCCTCACACTTGTTTTAATTTCACACAGTTCCTGCAATATTAAGCTACAACAGTTCTTCTGTAATTTAATGTGCCTTTGGTTTCTTTTATTGTGAGTTTGATATTAAAAATAAAGTTTCTTCTAAATCACTTCAAAATGTTCATCTTCCTATTTCTGTGCTAAATAACATCAACCGTTCTTCATATTTATATCACTCTCTGTGCTTCCAGATGAACGCCTGACTGAAGGCTGTGAGTTACCAAGTACATCATTTAATATGGTCATTAATCAGTGATGGGCTTTATGGCCCAGGGTGCCTGTAATTATAACTACATTCCTCTAGATGGCAGCAGTAACCAGCAGTAGATGACAAACCAGCTCTGACATCATCATCAGTGAGGCCTGTCAGACAGTGTTTTCACATATAGTTAGTTTTAAAAGAACCGAACCGGGTTCTGTTAAAGTGAACCTGGAAGGGAACCAAATGCAAATGAGTTTTCTTACTGGTCCTTTGATCCCCGACCACTTCTTGTTCAGACCACCACTCCATTAGAAGTCGGACCCCTTTCACAGGAATCCCGGTTGCACAGTGTTCTCTGATAAACCCGACCTCTCAGGCGACGAGAAGAACCACCAGAACTGCCTGCTGTTCTTCTATTGGCCGCGCTGAAACGATTGGCTGAACTGCATCGCGCATAATTGGAAAAATGGCCCGGCGGGTCTGCCGTGGTCCCGTAGCCCAGCTCGAGCCTTTAACAGGGTAAAATCACACGAGCTCTCGCATCTTATCGCTTTACTATGTCAGCTGTGCTGCCTGACTCACATCACTGACAGACTTCATCCTGAGTAGAACCTTTTAAATGACCCTGGTCTGTTTTACCTGCTGAAGTGCTGAAGACTGTGGCTGTGTGTGTGCTGAGCCTCGAGGTCTTCACCATAAAGCAAAGCTAAAGCGGACTGGGGCCGTTTTGTTTTCACAATATACAAATTAATCAAACCTCAAAACGAACTACAAATGAACCGATCGGGTCGTTTTTGGGGCCAGTTAGGGGGTCTGAGTTTGTTTGGCCTGCTCACATATGCAGAAGAAACCATGACTCAGCGGTCTGAGTCCACTTCTGATGCTGAAACAGCCCAAGTGTGAAAACACCCAGAGAGAGAGAGACAGAGAGAGAGAGAGAGAGAGAGAGAGAGAGAATGTGTGTGAGAGATAGAGAGAGAATGTGTGTGTGTGTGTGTGAGAGAGAGAGAGAGAGAGAGAGAGAGAGAGAGAGAATGTGTGTGTGTGTGTGTGTGTGAGAGAGAGAGAGTGAGAGAGAGAGAGAATGTTTGTGTGTGTGTGTGTGTGTGTGTGAGAGAGAGAGAGAGAGTGATAGAGAGAGAGAGAGAGAGAGAGAGAGAGTGAGAGAGAGAGAGAGAGAGAGAGAGAGTGAGAGAGAGAGAGAGTGAGTGATAGAGAGAGAGAGAGAGAGAGAGAGAGAGAGAGAGTGAGAGAGAGAGAGAATGTTTGTGTGTGTGTGTGTGTGTGTGTGTGAGAGAGAGAGAGAGAGTGATAGAGAGAGAGAGAGAGAGAGAGAGAGAGAGTGAGAGAGAGAGAGAGGAGAGAGAGAGAGAGAGAGAGAGAGGGGGGGCTCTGTATCTGAGTGTAACAGTAGCTTTGTTTCTTATTTACCTGTTAGATATTAAAAACAACACACCGGGTCTTTATGTATCTGATGTGTCCATGAAAATAAAACAGGAAGCTGTACTGCAGCTGCTTAACTCACTGAGATATGAAACACAAACCAAATGTTCCCCATGACACTGCTGACACTCTTCAGCACTGAATTATCTTTTCAAGATTTTTAAAATAATTCTTTAATGTTTTAACAAGAAATTATGATTTTTCAATGAAATTTTTAAACGTAATACATTAGTAAAACTTACACCTCACTGACTTTCATAAAACCAAATAATAAAATGACCCACAGTGGGCCTGTGTCAGGTCATCTCTGGACTAGCCCTGTGGTGCACCGCCCACCCAAATCCATTAAGGGCCCACTGTGGACCAGCTGGTGTGGACCCAGTGTGGAGAGACCCACAGTGGGCCTGTGTCAGGTCATCTGAGGACTAGCCCTGTGGTGCACCGCCCACCCAAATCCATTAAGGGCCCACTGTGGACCAGCTGGTGTGGACCCAGTGTGGAGAGACCCACAGTGGGCCTGTGTCAGGTCATCTGTGGACTAGCCCTGTGGTGCACCACCCACCCAAATCCATTAAGGGCCCACTGTGGACCAGCTGGTGTGGACCCAGTGAGGAGAGACCCCACAGTGGGCCTGTGTCAGGTCATCTCTGGACTAGCCCTGTGGTGCACCGCCCACCCAAATCCATTAAGGGCCCACTGTGGACCAGCTGGTGTGGACCCAGTGTGGAGAGACCCACAGTGGGCCTGTGTCAGGTCATCTGAGGACTAGCCCTGTGGTGCACCGCCCACCCAAATCCATTAAGGGCCCACTGTGGACCAGCTGGTGTGGACCCAGTGTGGAGAGACCCACAGTGGGCCTGTGTCAGGTCATCTGTGGACTAGCCCTGTGGTGCACCACCCACCCAAATCCATTAAGGGCCCACTGTGGACCAGCTGGTGTGGACCCAGTGTGGAGAGACCCACAGTGGGCTTGTGTCAGGTCATCTGTGGATTAGCCCTGTGGTGCACCGCCCACCCAAATCCATTAAGGGCCCACTGGTGACCAGCTGGTGTGGACCCAGTGTGGAGAGACCCACAGTGGGCCTGTGTTAGGTCATCTGTGTGCTGACCCTGTGCTATTCTGCCCAAATAGAAGCCCTTCAAGGTCCACTGTGGGTTGAGTGATGTGGACCCACTTGGGCTGGTTCACAGTGGCCCAATTCAGGGTGATCTGTTGAGCTTTCACCCAGATTAGCATTAGCACAGTTAAACTATAACCTACTGCGGTGCAGCATTCTGATACTGGCTGGCGCTGACAGCTGAGGTGTTGGAGGCGTGGCTATGCAGATGACCACATCCAGAGCCTCATGGTTTGTGTGTCCCCTCCTGAAAAGGCACGACTCGTGTTGTTCACTGGTTCAGGTTGTGTGTACATGGTGTTTGTGTTATTCTGTGTTGGGGGTTTTGTGTGTAGAGTTGTAGCCATCATGGTGCAGCATGTGGCCAGTGGTGACCTCGAGCTCAGTGTTCTGTATGTTCCTCTTTCTGTCAGTCTGATCAGCACACAGCAGTTATTTCTGCAGAACCATGACAACCCTATGTTTTGTTTGTCTGTGCAGGATTGTGGTTTTAGCACCAGAGACTCTGAGCAGTGTCATCTGATCATGCTAATGAGATGTGTGTGAGAAATGGCCCCCATGCCGAATACAGACCACAAGAACAGTGAGGGTCAAAAGCTGAAGATGTTCCTAACGTCACTGCTGATATTCCTCTGCACTGAAGAACATTTCTCAGATCTTTTGATTGCTTCATCAAGGATCTGTGATTTTTCATTTTAATTCATCTGATGAAGAAACAAGACATCACGACTACATAAAGTGGAGTTTACATGGAACTAAAGAAGGAAACCACACACGGTGGTTTGACTGCAGTAAGTTTAGCAGAAGCAATGACAGATCCAGTGAAACGAGGAAGAGAACAGGCAGCGTATTTGAGAAAGTCAGCAACACTTTTTAACCAGTTACAGTTTAATAGCTCAAATCGTCAGAGCCCCTCCTGCTCTCTGCAGTCGTTCTTCAGCTTCAGGGAAAGGACGTCGCCTAATGCAGGTTGGAAAGATTCTTATTGTTTGTGAAACGAGTAGAAAGTATTTTATGTATCAAAGTTTAATGGGGAGAAATATGAACTGATACATTTGTAATGTTTTGTTATGAGCTGTTTGTCCCTCGTGGTCATTTCTAATGTAAGAGAAACGCTGAGACACTCTGGTAGCTGAATGGAGGTTTTATTGCATGGCTTTTCAGAAATCACACAAAAGTAGTTCAGTTTTAAATTGTGCTCAGGATGAATATTTAACATTAAACAAGATCAGTTCAGGAAATTGTAAATGTTTTGGAGGTGGAAGTTGATTAAAACCCATTCTGTTTGATTTTGGGCTTAGAAAAGTAACTTCACTGAATAAAAGAAAGCTGGACGTTATACTTTGCAGTGTGCATGAACATTAATTACTGATAAGATCCCAAATCTATATGGTTGACATGAGCTATTAATGGGCTTGATTCCAATTCAGTATTTAACTTGTGTATTACTGTCTAATACGGATCACTTCTGTATGTCTCTGAAGTCCTTTCATCAGTATGTAGGTGGTGACAAAATTAATGGCAATTTCTGCTGTCTGGTCCTATGATGAACTAAAAGACAGGTCTAGTAACAAAAGGTTTCTTGAAGATCTGCATTTCCAGTAGATCATCTCCAACTCTAGCTTTGCAAGTTGTGCGTTGTCTTCAAGAGTATCTGATGGGCCCATACTGGAGTTTCTGATGGGTCCATACTGGAGTTTCTGATGCGCCCATACTGAAGTTTCTGATGGGTCCATACTGAAGTTTCTGATGGGTCCATACTGGAAGGGTACTTATCCTGCTGGCATGACAGTTTCTGTACCAGTCCTAAAAGAACCATAATGCATGGAAGGTTTTCCATCTCGGATGAAGCTCCCAATCGGCTTCTCCTTCTCAGTGGGTCTTGCTATTTTGCCAGAAAGGAGAGCAGCTGTATGATTTCCATGGTCCTTACTGTGACAGTGCTGGTATGATGGTTCTGTTTGTTGGCTTGGCAATCGATTCTGCAGCAGCTCTTCTATGTCCATCAGCTTTTAGGGAAAATATCATGTATTTTTCATCTGTGTCAAGTTTATTTAGAAGAGAGTGAGATTTTTTGCTTGAGTTCTATCACACAAAACACGGACTGCTGTGGCATTTCATTGTCTTGCTGCTTAGTGCACATGAGCTCTTGGAATATTTTGATATTACTCTGTCCATATTCCTGCATCCTCAGACTCAACAAAGTCTTACTGTACATGAAATCTTGCATGTGTTTAAGGCAGCTTTCCTCTTCATCCATCTCAAGCATGGACAGATCCTTCCCTGCGACTGGACTTACACTCTTTGCAAGTTTGAGAAGTTCCTCAGCCATAAGCGTGAGCGGATTATTCCTGATGGTCCAAGCTTTTTCTCTCATTGTCCGCCACCTTCTCCTCTTTCTTCACACTCGGTCCCCAGTCCAGGAGACTATTTCATGCTCTGCTCTGGGTCTTCCTGTTTGTGTATAACACAGCCTTTGCTTTTCATTCCTCACTCGTGCTCAGAGTAGCAAGAAAGAGTCTCACCATCGTGGTTGTCAGATGCAGCCAGATGGTGAGACTCTGCTGACGTCCCGGTCAAAACAACCAAACCAAGCAGGAGAACGATAAGCTGACTTAAGTTTCGTGAGTTGCTGCAGATTAAATGTATCAGACTGATTATAAATGTAAATAAGTCCATTCACCTCCAAATTACAGATGTTCGTCTTCTCTCCCTTTGCTGTTTCGTTATCTGCATTGCTATGGTGACCAGCAGTCTGCACTGATCTTCAGGGTTAAAGGGTGAATTAGCAGTTTTACATTAACTCCAGCCTTTAAGATCTTTTATTGTTAAACTGTGTTAGAACTGTGTGTTATAATGATTTTACAGTAAAGGAGGATTATTATGTTGTATTATGCTCTGCAGCAGTGGAGCGATTATTCAGGCCTGATTCTCACCACAAACAGAGCCACAGTCACTGATGAGGATTCTGAAGTTAAAGTGTTGCTGAAGTTTAATAAAGACTCTGAATATCAGTTCATACACCGATCAGACACAATATTAGGACCACCTCCTTGTTTCTACACTCACTGTCCATCTTATCAGCTCCACTTACTGTATAGCTGCACTTTGTAGTTCTACAGTTACAGACTGTAGTCCATCTGTTTTTCTGATACTCTGTTACCCTGTTCTTCAGTGGTCAGGACCCCCATGGACCCTCACAGAGCAGGTACTATTTGGGTGGTGGATCATTCTCAGCACTGCACTAACACTGACGTGGTGGTGGTGTGTTAGTGCGTGTTGTGCTGGTCTGAGTGTTTAAAAACTCCAGCAGCACTGCTGTGTCTGATCCACTTAGACCAGCGCAACACACACTAACACACCACCACCACATTAATGTTACTGCAGTGCTGACAATAAACACAGTGTAAGGGGTCAAACAAAGTACCAGAGAAACAGATGGACTGCAGTCTGTAACTGTAGAGCTACAAAGTGCAGCTATACAGTAAGTGGAGCTGAAAGACGGAGGTGGTCAGAACGTTATGATCAGCGTATCTTGCTGAAAGGTTTTATTTCTACAGTTGACAGAGCTTTGCACAAAATTCCCTGGTTTGTCGGTTGTTTTTGTTGGGTTTTGTTGAGAAAGATCTGGAATGATTGACTTTGCCTTCAGTCCTAATTGTTGTTGGATATCACGCCTTTGGGTGTGTAAGTTTGATTGGTTGGACTTTTTGGTGATCTGTTTGTAGATTTGCAGCTTTTCAGTCGTTTCTTTCTGGCACAGGATTAAATGCAGTGTCTTGATCACACGGTCAGTTGGGCTTGTTTGGTGTGTCAGGTGGAGATTCACAAACGTTCTGACAGTCGAAAACTTTCAAAGTAGCTAAGAAGTAGACACCACTCTTTCTGGAAAAGCAGCTAAATTGTAGCAGCTGCACATTTTGGGAAAGTACTAGTAATTTTTCAGTAGCTGTCCCAACCCTGGTCAACGTGTAGTACCAGCTGAGCCGCTGGTGGATGTTGTTATACACACACTGCCCATAGTGCCCTCCTGTGTAAACAGCCAACTGTGACAGTCACTAACCCAGCAGCTGAGCTCCATATAAAGAGAACTATCCCGCACTGTGGAAATAACCCAGTACAATGACCCCTCAGGCTGAACTCAGTAACTGGACAAGAACAAAAAACAAGACAGTGTTTTTAGAGTTTAGCTTTAGTCACAATTTGACTTCTAAATACTTTCACAGTTCAGAGGATTCAGTCACAGTGAGGAGAAACATGAACACAGGACAAAACATTTCATCTTTGGAGGATTTTGTTCACCACAGGATGCAGCAGCAGTGATTTTAATAAACGCCGTTTTCTTTTTCTCCAGAAAAAAGCAGCTTTAACTGGGAGGTCCTAATATGGACTGACACCAACTACAGAACAACACAAAGAGACAATGTAAAAGACAAAGAAGTAACTGCACGTCTGAACTCAGAGCTCTTATTCTGTAATCATGAGTGTTTTTACAGATGTTGACGTCTGAAACAGCATTTTAGACTCTAAATGAAGATTTTCTACATGTATTACATTCTTACTGTATATGATCACACAGGCTGACCTGCTGATCTCACTCAGAATGTCTCTGACTGTTTCTCTGCTGGTTCTGATCTTCATCTCTGGTGAGTCTGAGCTGCTACTTCTCACTGAACTCTGTACAGTTATGAGTTTATTATTATATATGATACTGTGGTCACTTGTGCTGCCCCTCCCCTCCACACACTCACACACACTCCACCCTGCTACAAGATCCACTGTGGATTTGTCACATTGTGCTTTTTGTGCAGCTGATTATTCAAACTCAGCTGAAATGAACCGTCTTAGAAATGAGCTGAAGTGGAGACTTTATGCAGCATTTTTACTGACTGAGACCCAAACAGTGAGAATTTACACATTTCTGTGTTTTGTGTTGCAGGAGTTGTTGCTCAGAATGGGTGGGGTGTGGATTACAAAGATCAGTCTATCTGTGCTCTAAAGGGGTCTACAGTGACCATGCGCTGCACTTACACATATCCAAGTGATCCTGTAGTCCTAAGAACTTTCTGGACCAAACAGTGGGGTCAAGGTTCAGAGCCTCCTGATCTGTTAGAAGATCTAGAGTACAGAGGCAGAGTTCAGTACCTCGGAGATAAACAACACGACTGCACTCTCAGACTGAGGGATGTGAGAGAAACTGATCAAAGTAAATATTACTTCAGATTTCTAACAGACGAACCTGGAGGAAACTATCAAGGTAGAGGTGGAGTTGATCTTTCAGTCACAGGTAAGATCCAGAAATAAGAAATAAGACACTGGACTTCATTCACTGGTGGTCAGCAGGGATATTTAACTAACACTGAAAGTCCAATTACTTCAAATTTCTTGTTTGCATTTCAATCAAACGATTAGAAGTCCAGACAACTAATAAAATAAAATAAGACCCATCAATATATATTCTGTTATGACCCCGCATTGGGCCTATAGCACTGTTGGGTCAGTAACATGGATGAAAGGATGAGGAACAGATAAAAGTCTTCATGTTACTATGTAATAAAAACCAACAGTAATAAAAATGCTGTGCTGCAATGTCCAGATATCCAGTACCACACTGGAAGAATCAGACTGTGGACAGGACAGAAGGACAGAACCTCACCCACACCCTCTGACCCAGGAGCTAGACAGAGTAGACTTCTATGGGCTGCACATCCCTCTGACCTTGAGCTCTTGTAAGCTGAGGTCGGGGGTTCATGCTGGCAGAGACAAAGTCTCCTCTAAACAAAGTTAGTGCTGGTAAAACACCCAACCAAAGCATGCAGGCAGCACAAGAGCTGCAGTCCCTAGTTAAATACAGTTAAAAGCCTTCAGGTCAAACACCACGACTAAAGTTCTCCCCCAACACAGGAGACAAGCTCATGTAAACTAGAGTGAAGGAACTACTGATAAAAAACCTAAAACAAACACACTTTAATACGAGAGATTATAAACACACCCTCCCTCTCCAGCCGTCTTAAAGACCTCCTTTTATGGCATAGAGTCCTCCCCTCAATTACACTAATGATCAATTATCTGATTAGTCAGAGGTCCTGCACATGGATGATGGAACAGGCAGATACACCTGAGAGAGAGAGAGAGAGAGAGAGAGAGAGAGAGAGAAAGAGAGAGAGAGACAGAGAGAGAGAGAGAGAGTGGGAGAGAGCAGAGAGAGAGGGGGAGAGAGAGAGAGAGAGAGGAGAGAGAAAGAAAGAGAGAGAGAGGAAAGAGAGAGACAGAGAGAGAGAGGGAGAGAGACAAAGAGAGAGGCACAGAGAGAGAGAGGAGAGAGAGAGAGAGAGAGGAGAGAGAAAGAAAGAGTGAGAGAGAGAGAGAGAGAGAGGAGAGAGAGAGAGACAGAGAGAGAGACAGAGAGAGAGGCACAGAGAGAGAGAGGAGAGAGAGACAGAGAGAGAGAGGTAGAGAGTGAGAGAGAGAGTGGGAGAGAGCGGAGAGAGAGAGAGAGAGAGAGAGAGAGAGAGAGAGAGAGTGAGAGAGAGAGAGAGAGAGAGAGAGAGAGAGAGTGAGAGAGAGAGAGAGAGCGGAGAGAGAGAGAGAGAGAGAGAGAGAGACAGAGAGAGGGAGAGAGACAGAGAGAGAGAGAGAGAGAGAGAGAGAGGAGAGAGAAAGAGTGAGACAGAGGAAAGAGAGAGAGACAGAGAGAGAGAAGGAGAGAGACAAAGAGAGAGGCACAGAGAGAGAGAGGAGAGAGAGTGAGAGAGAGTGGGAGAGAGCGGAGAGAGAGGGGGAGAGAGAGAAAGAGAGTGAGAGAGGAGAGAGAAAGAAAGAGTGAGAGAGAAAGAGTGAGAGAGAGAGAGGAGAGAGAAAGAGTGAGACAGGGGAAAGAGCGAGAGAGAGAGAGGGAGAGAGTGAGAGAGAGAGAGAGAGAGAGAGTGAGACAAAGGAAAGAGACAGAGACAAAGAGAGAGAGGGAGAGAGAGACACAGAGAGAGAGAGGAGAGAGAGAGAGACAGAGAGAGAGAGGGAGAGAGAGGAGAGAGAAAGAGTGAGAGAGAGGAAAGAGAGAGAGAGAGAGTGAGCAACAGAGAGAGTGAGAGAGAGCGGAGAGAGAGGGGGAGACAGAGAAAGGGAGAGTGAGAGAGGAGAGAGAAAGAGTGAGGGAGAGAGACTGAGAGAGACACAGAGAGAGAGAGACAGAGGAGAGAGAAAGAAAGAGTGAGACAGAGGAAAGAGAGAGGGAGAGAGACAGAGAGAGAGAGACAGAGGGAGAGAGAGAGAGAGAGAGAGAGAGAAAGAGGAAAGAGAGAGAGAGACAGAGAGAGAGAGAGACAGAGAGAGAGAGAGGAGAGAGAAAGAAAGAGTGAGAGAGAGAGAAGGAGAGAAAGAGAGAGAG
>NC_051222.1:32786172-32793672 GCF_015220715.1 Pygocentrus nattereri | reverse complement strand
CCCATACTTCACTACCGTACAGCGCAATGGGCAGGATTATACTGTCAAAGATTTTCAGCCAGATTGGAATTGGGATGTCAATCTTGTTGAATTTGAGTTTAATTGAGTAGAGGGCTCTGCAGGCCTTCTCTTTCAGTGCATCCACTGCCAGACCGAAGCCTCCTGAGACGCTGATTCTGAGCCCCAGGTAATTATAGGAGAGGGTGTGGTCTAGGGCGGTGTCTCCTAGATAGAAAACATGTCTGCTTTCCTGAGATCTGGCTTTCTTTTGGAAGATCATGATCTTAGATTTATCAGGGTTTACTGTCAGGGCCCGGGTCTGACAGTACTTCTCTAGCAGGTCCAGATGCTGCTGAAGCCCCTTTTCTGTGGGCGACAGCAGCACCAGGTCATCTGCGTAGAGGAGGAATTTAACTTCCGTGGCGTTTAGTGTCAGGCTGGGATTTGCAGATTGCTCCAGTAACACTGCTAGATCATTGATATAGATATTAAAGAGAGTAGGAGACAAGCTGCAGCCCTGCCGGACACCACGCCCCTGAGTGAAGACCTCCGTCGTTTTATTGCCAATTTTTACTCCACATTTATTACCGACATACATGGATTTAATGATGTCGTAGACTTTACCCCCTACACCATTCTGGAGAACTTTATAATATAATCCTTCTTGCCAAATTGAATCAAATGCTTTTTTAAAATCTATGAAGCAGGTGAAGACTTTAGTGTTATGTTGTTGGTGTAGATGTTGGTGGATCAGGGTGTGTAGGGTGTAAATGTGGTCAGTAGTGCGATGGTTTGGTAAAAAGCCAATCTGTCCTTTACTCAAGACACTGTGTTCGGTAAGGAAGGCCTGTATCCGGGCGTTAATGATACAGCAGAACACCTTCCCCAGGTTACTGCTCACACAGATGCCTCGGTAGTTGTTGGGGTCGAATTTGTCTCCACTCTTGTAGCACCAGATCTCAGGGAAGCAGCCGGATTGGAGGATGATGTTGAACAGTCTGAGCAGAGCCTGCTGCAGCTGAGGACCGCTGCACTTCAGCATCTCGGTCCTGATGCTGTCGGGTCCGCAGGCTTTCCTGGATTTAAGGTTTTTAATTTGGGTATTTAATTCTTCCTGTGAAATTTGGTAGTCAATGGGGTTCTGATAGTTTTTGATAGTAGACTCTAATATGTTTAATTTTTCTATAATTGTTTGTTGTTGCAGATTAAGACTATCAGGTGATAATTGCTCATATAATTTTTCAAAGTGATTTTTCCAAATGTTTGGGTTTTCTATGGCCAGATTATGTGGATTTTTGTTGCTCAGGTTGTTCCACAGTTCCCAGAATTGATTTTGGTCAATAGAGTTTTCAATTTTTTGTAGATATTGATTATAATGTTTGTGTTTTTTATTTCATAAAATCTTTTTATATTCTTTTAGTGTTGCAGCGTAATTTGATCGAATGTGATGATTGTTTGGTTCTCTGTGTTTCTGGTTTGATAAGTGTCTTAATTCCTTTCTGATTCTTTTACAGTCTTCATCAAACCATTCTTCCTTTAAAGCTCTTTGTTTTGGTTTGGTGTTTATAAATTTGAGACCTGCAATTTTAGCAGATTTATAATATATTCCATTAATTAGTGTAATAGCTTTATTAATGCCTGATTGGTTTAATTCAAATGATTCTGATAAAAAATTGTTAATATAGTTAGTGATTTTTGATGAACTGACAGCAGATTTAAATTTTGCTTCGCTGTCATGATTCCACCTGAATGTACGGTTTAACTGGAATGTATTGCAGGGCTCATGTTTCATGGTTTGATGCTGACTGATTGTTTTAAGATAAACAGTGATTTGACAGTGATCAGAAAGTGGGAGCTGTGGTCGGACAGTGAATGCACTAATAGTGGAGGGGTCCATGTCAGTGACCGCATAGTCGACTACACTAGCTCCAAGAGCTGAACAGTACGTAAACCTCCCTAAAGAGTCTCCTCGAATCCTCCCGTTAAGGATGTACAGACCTGAGGATCGACAGAGGTGCACTAGTTCTTTACCGGTCCTGTTCAGGACGTGGTCAGGACTATTTCTCAGAGAGATGATGGTGCTGAGGTCGATGGAGGTTTGACTAAATATATATTTGTTGCCAGTAGAGTCGAGGATGTCGCTCTCGTTGCCTGTTCTGGCGTTTAAATCTCCGATCAGCAGGACGTTGCCCTGGGCCAGGCAATGCCTGATTTCCACATGAAGGCTCTCGAAGAAATAGTCCTGATAGTACGGAGACTCTAGAGGGGGGGCGTAAGCTGCACATAGGTATAAGTCATTTTCACCATCGATTATGTTTTTATTTAATTTTAGCCAAATATGTGTGGGTCGTCTTTTGATTTCAGAGAAAAATGGTGATAGGTTCTCCTTAAACCATATGACAACCCCCCCGAGTCTCGTCCATGTTTGATATTGTTTTGTTTTAGAGAGGGCAGCAGGATTTCTCTGTAATTTGGGGGACAGTGAGTGTTGGTATTCTCTTTACACCAGGTTTCTAATAATATGATGATGTCTTGGTCAGAGATGTAGATCAAAAATTCCAAGTTTTTAGTTTTAAAGCCAAATGTTGAAGAGTAAAGTCCTTGAATATTTCAAGAGGAGATTGTAAGAGATTTAATTCTAAATAAACTATTATGTATTGATTATTAGCTGTATACGACAGAAAACAACAGTTATAATTAAGTGATATTCATTAAGAAATAAAAAAACAATAAAAATGTATACTATTGTGTAATTATCCAACTATTCTGCAGATGAGCTTTAGCAGCTGCCTCACCTCTTCAAGGGCTGGATGGTCTGGTTGCTTGGTGCCAGATACAACCTGTGCATAGGAGGGTTGTGGGCAGGGTAGAGCCTGTATTGCAGTGTTGGGCAGGGCTGTACTGGGTGGTGCAGAGTTTAGTGGGGATCTGCTGGATTCTGCAGTGTCACGTCGGTATCTGATGGGTGCTGCAGTGATACGCCGGGATTTCGTGGGTGCTGCAGTGAAGTGCTGGGGTCTGGTAGGTGCTGTATTGCTGGATGTGGCTCTGCTGGGTCTCGAACTACCGGGAGTGGCCCTGGTTGGTCCGCCCCCCCTGGCCCGCACCTTGCTCCGAGGCATATGGTTTCCATCATGAGGATGAGGCATCATGAGCCCGGGACTGTGTACAGCTCCTCCCAGGTCATATGCTAACATCCAGATGCTGTTCCTGTCCACATGTACGTGGTCATGTAGGTTATCTGGAGTTAGCACTGGGTGATGGGCGATTGTAATGCCTGTGATTTTGGCACATTCTCTGCTGATGATATCATTGATGTCTTTGATTATCTCACAGGGAATGTCTCTTCGTGGGAGTAAGGTAGAGATGGTGATGCTGGCATTTGGAAATTCTTTCCGAGCTTTTTGGGCCATTTGGATCACCATCACTGAAAGATTTCTCCCCCGAGAGTGTAGCTTGTTCGTCCCTGTGTGTATAATGATATTATCAGGTGCACCTATTCGAGTATGGTGAAGCAGCGTATGTGCTGTCCGGGTTGTGGGACACCAGAATTTCCCCACTCTGTGTGTTGGGAACATCTGCCTATGCTTCAGAAACTTCCCATTGGAGTCAATGAGAATGGCAGTTTTAGGAGGATAAAGTGAGGCTGAAGAGGGGCGGAGCTCTGACTCATTCTGGGCAGTGCTGGAGGGGCGGATCTTTGACTCCTTCTGAGCAGTGCTGGAGGTGCGGAGCTCTGGCTCTCTCTGTGGAGTGCCGGAGGGGCGGGGCTCTGGATCTCCCTGTGGAGCGCTGGAGGGGCGGGGTTCCGATTCCTTAAATGGAGTGCTAGAGGGGTGGAGCTCCAGCTCCCTCTGTGGAGCGCTGGAGGGGCGGAGCTCGGGCTCCCTCTGTGGAGCGCTGGAGGGGCGGAGCTCGGGCTCTTCATGGCTGCTGTGAGGGCGTGGTTTGGTGTTTGAGTCTAGAATAGAATAGAATAGAATGCCTTTATTGTCACTATACACAGTACAATGAGATTAAGAGCAACTCCATCTCAGTGCAACACACAATGTAAACAAATGACACGGAATAGAATGGGGAGGGGTTGTGCACAGTTCTATGCGTTTTGTATATATATGTATATGAAATAAATATAAATATAGAAACAAGATAAAAAACTGTTTTTTACAAGATATAAATATGGAGATATTTACAGTTGTATTGTATGTACAATAAATATTGCACATTGCTAAGTATTGCACGTATTCCTGTATAGTGTACATACATGTACAGCATGATTGCACATTTCCGTATGCAGAGTATTGCACAGTAGCTGGTAATGGAGTCTGGGAACAGACTGGTATGTAGGTGGTGATGGAAGTCTGGGGATAGACTATCGGTGCATCTGTGAGTTGAGAAGTGTTATTGCTTTTGGGAAAAAACTGTACTTAAGTCTGTTTGTCCTTGATCTGATGCATCTGTACCGCCTTCCTGAGGGCAACAGGTCAAACAGTACAGATCCGGGGTGCGAGCTGTCCATTGTGATGCGTTTCGCTCTGCTGACGCAGCGGGAGGTGTAGATGTCCATCAGGGATTGAAGAGGGCAGCCAATAATCTTCTGTGCTGTCTTTACTTCCCTCTGAAGCCTCTCCCTGTCTGCCATGGTGCAGCTGCCGTACCACACTGTGATGCAGTACGTCAGCAGGCTCTCGATGGAAGAGCGGTAGAAGGTCAGCAGCAGGTTGGAATCCAGGTTGTGCTTCCTGAGGACTCTCAGGAAGTGTAGTCGCTGCTGAGCCTTCTTGATGACGGCTGTGATGTTGTCTGTCCAGGTGATGTTGGTAGAGATTTGGACTCCAAGGAACCGGAAGGTGCGGACCCTCTCCACACACTCGCCGTTGATGGACAGGGGGTCTGGGTCAGTGCTGTGCTTCCTGAAGTCAACGATGATCTCTTTTGTTTTCTTGGTGTTCAGAGCCAGGTTATTCTCTGAACACCAAGCTGCCAACTTCAGGACCTCCTTCCTGTAGGCTGTCTCGTCTCCTTCTGAGATGAGTCCGACCACTGTGGTATCGTCAGCAAACTTGACGATGAGGTTGCTGTCACAGGCCGGACTGCAGTCATAGGTGTAGAGGCAGTACAGGAGGGGGCTCAGCACACAGCCTTGTGGTGAGCCGGTGCTAAGCATACGAGTGGAGGAGAGGTGGGGGCCAAGTCTCACAGTTTGGGGTCGGTTAGTGAGAAAGTTCTTGATCCAGGCACATGTGAGGGGGGGGAGTCCGAGGGTGCCCAGTTTGGTGATAAGAATGTCCGGGATGATTGTGTTGAAAGCAGAGCTGTAGTCCACAAAGAGCATTCGGACGTAGCTATGCTGCTGCTCCAGGTGGCTCAGTGCAAAGTGGAGAGCTGCTGCTATGGCGTCCTCTGTTGACCTGTTTGCACGGTATGCGAACTGGTGGGGGTCGAGGTCTGGGGGCAGAGAGTCTTTGATGTGCTGAAGTACCAATTTCTCGAAGCACTTCATGATTACCGGTGTGAGGGCCACCGGGCGGTAATCATTAAGGTTGGTGATGGTAGACTTTTTCGGCACTGGTATGACTGTGGCTGACTTCAGGCAGGGCGGGATGATGGCTTGGGCCAGGGAGAGATTGAAGATCTTGGTGAAGGTGAGGGCGAGCTGGTTGGCACACGTTTTGAGCACCTTGCCGGGTACTCCATCAGGACCAGCAGCCTTTTTGGGGTTCACTGCCAGGAGCACCCGTCTGACATCGCGCTCCTGTACAGTGAGTGGAGTGGTGTGGAAGCCGGGTGGGGGTGGAGGTCGGGCAGGAGCAGAAGAGTGCTGCTGAGATGCATCAAAGCGAGCAAAGAAGCAGTTCAGCTCCTCTGCCAACGGTGCACTCAGCACTCCTGCTGTCACATCACAGCCTCTGAAGTTTGTGATGTTCTGTATGCACCGCCACACCTCCCGTGAGCTGTTGCTGGACATGTGGGACTCTATTTTCCTCTTGTAGTCCGCCTTGGCTTTTTTAATCCCTCTCTTCAGGTCAGCTCGAGCGGCGATGTACATAGCTCTGTCGCCTGACCTGAAGGCGGCATCCCGGGCTCTGAGGAGAGAGCGGACCTGGCTGGTCATCCATGGTTTCTGGTTTGGGTAAACCCGGATGATTTTGTCCACAGTCACATTTCCGATGCAGAACTTGATATAGTCCAGCACCGTTCCTGTGAATGTTTCCAGTTCCTGGTGTTCAAACAAGTCCCAGTCTGTCTGTTCAAAGCAGTCCTGTAGTTTTGAGAGTGCATTGTCAGGCCAGGTTGTAACAGTCTTTATGGTGGGCCTAGTTCTGCGCCGTAGGGGGGTGTAGGTTGGGGAGAGCAGAAGGGAAAGATGGTCTGACTGTCCGAGGTGGGGGAGGGGTATGGCTCTGTACGCGTGCTTAATATTCGTGTAAACCTGATCCAGGGTGTTCTCCCCCCTAGTTGAACACTTTACATGCTGGTAGAATTTCGGTAGTACCGTCTTCAAGTTGGCCTTATTAAAGTCTCCTGCAATCACGTGAACACCGTCAGGGTGAGCGCGCTGCTGCTCGTTTACGGTGTTCAGCAGGAGAGAGAGCGCTTTGTTTACATTAGCGTCTGGCGGTATATATACAGCTGTTACGATCGCTATTGTTAGCTCTCTAGGCATCGAAAAGGGCCGAAATCTTACCGACATGTACTCTAGATCTGGGGAGCAGTGTTTGTCTATGATTGTCCCGTTGTTACACCAGTTATCATGCACGTAAATACACAGCCCCCCACCTCTGCTCTTGCCGGAGTTCTCAGTCCTGTCCCAGCGCAGCAGAGTGCGGCCTGCTAGCTGCACGCTAGCATCGGGTATCGCCGGATGAAGCCAGGTTTCGGTAATAATCAAGACACAGCAGTCACGAACATAGCGATTTCCAGCAAGTTGTAGTTCCAAGTCGTCCGTTTTATGCACCAGGGATCTGGCATTGGAGAGATAGAGGCTCGGGAGAAGTGGCTTGTGTGGTTGATTCCTTAGCCTTAGCATAGCACCGGACCTGCGGCCTCGCTTCTGCTTCCTCTCCTTCCTCCGTCTGCGCTGCCTCCCAGACCCGATAACAATCCACGGAGAGCCCGGCGGTCTCGCTATGTCATCTGGGATGTTATGTGTGTATCTAAAGTCACTCGAAACAGCAAACTGGTGCTGAACACCGATGTCCAAAAGATTCTGGCGGGTGTAATGGATGTTCGCAGAACAGAAAGTGCACAAACAAACAGAAAAGAAGTACAAAAACAACAAAGAAGAGCACTGAATGGGAGAGCCGTAAGCCGCAGCGACCGCACGTCGCGCTGCCATCTTGCCAACAAAACAGTCTGTGAGGTGTTTGGTCACCTGTAGCAGCTGGTCTGTGAGGGTGGTGATCTGTCTGTTCCTCTGCTCCAGCTCTTCTTTAATCTTTATTAAATCGGCTCATAGAGTCTTGTTTTCTCTCTGGAGTAGATTCACAGTTTCTTTAA
>NC_051222.1:32393672-32418672 GCF_015220715.1 Pygocentrus nattereri | reverse complement strand
GTATTGCAAAGGCATGTTAGCCATGACAACTCCACAATATCCAGAGCCTTAAGCATCTCTAGATGAATCTCATCCACCCCGGTGCCTTGCCACTGAGGACCTTGCCAACTACCTCAGTGACCTCCACCATTGAAATGAAGCTTGGCACACCAGAAGCCTCTGGCCCTGACTCCTGCAAGGAAGGCATGTCTCCTGGATTAAGGAGTTTCTCAAAGTGCTCCTTCTACCTACCAACAATATCCTTAGTCGAGGTCAGAGTTTCTCCCCCCTTGCCGAAAACAACTTGGGCGCAACCACTGCGACAACACCTGAGTCTCCGGACAGTTTTCAGAATCTAATTGAGACCAACCGAAGGTTTTTTCCATGGCTTCACCAAACTTGTATTTTGCTTCTTCCACAGTTGCAGCTGTCACCTTTTTTGGCTGTCGGTACCTATCTGCTGAGTCGGGAGTCCTTCGGGCCATCCAGTCCCTAAAGGCCTCTTTCTTCAGCTTGACAGACCTCACTCACCACCAGGTGTCCTCCAGGGGGTTCTTGGGTTAATGCCCTGACAGGCACCCCCAAGCTTTTGGCCACAGCTACGCCTGGCAGCTTCCACAATGGAGGCTTTGAACAGTGACCATTCAGACTCCATCTCCCCTAGCTCATGAGAAAAGCTCTTCTGGAGGTGTAAGTTGAAATCATTCCAAACAGGGGCCTCCAACAGTCCTTTCCCGCACACCCTTACTATTCGCTTGGGGCTACTGGGTCTGACCATCAGTCTTCCTTGCCATTTGATCCAACTCACCACCAGATGGTGATCAGTTGACAGCTCAGCACCTCTCTTCACCCAAGTTTCCAGAACATGTGGTCCCAAGTCAGATGAAACAACAACAAAGTCGGATCATTGAACTTTGACCCAAGGAGCTCTGTACCATGTACACTCATGACCATTCTTGTGTTCGAACTTGGTGTTTGTTATGGACAATCCATGCCTGGCACAGAAATCCAATAACAATTCACCATTCGGGTTTAGATCAGGCAAGCCATTCTTCCCAGTCACGCCTCTTCAGGTCTACCAGTCACTGCCAACATGAGCATTGAAGTTTCCCAGTAAGACTATGGAGTCTGTAGACAGGACCCTTTCCAGAACCCCACCCACTTGCTCCAAGAAGGCCAAATACTCTGACCTGTTTGGTGCAAAAGCAAACACAAAGTCAGAGTTTTCCTCTCTGCAATTTTAATTCACATTGAGGTGACACTCTCGTCCACCGGGACAAACTCCAACTGCATGGTTGCCAGCCGAGGACTCGTGAGTATCGCCACACCTACCTTAAGGCCTGGCTCCAGGGGTAGGCCCCCGTGATCCTCTCCCAGACAGGGTACATGATTGTCTGTGTCCATTTATTAAATATAATATCAAATGTATAAGTATCATCAAATATAACTACATTTGTGTTATTACCCTTGTGTAAATACATGCGAAATAGTAAGCTGTCACAAACAGTAAGGTACACTTGTGTAATTACATGAGGTAAAATTAAAGTTGATACACATGTGTAATTATATAATCATTAGTAGTTACGTTGTTGTTGCCTGTATTATTCAAATGTAACTACACCGTTATTGGAAACAAAATATAAAGTGAGACCATTACCTTTCATTGTAAGCTTGATATTTACAGTAAAGGATGTTCTAAATAAGTTCATGTCTTGATGTCTGCATTTTTGTTTCCCTCCAAATTAACTTCAGCTCATCTACATAATCTCATAATCTTTATTAATGAAAAAGCTACAAAATTGGTAATAAACAGCTGAAATATGATAAGCAGGAGAGAAAGATGGATGAAGTATCAGGTGAGCTGATAAAGAGCTCCAGATATCAGTCAGTCAGTGATGGACATTATAGTGCAATATGCATGTAATTACATTCCTCTAGAGGGCAGTACAAACAAGCAGTAGATGACAAACCAGCTATGACATCATCATCAAGAGTTCACTAGTTCCTTCAAAGAGTGAAACACTTTTAATATCATTGAGGGCTGTCACAGTTCTAAAATCTTAGATACCAATTAATTCTCATGAAATAACTGCAGCTCATTTAATTTTCTATTCATTGTGAGCAGCTGTTGATGTAAACGCCAGAACTTGTCTAATTAGCTGAATAGCCACCTCACTTCCTATATGTGTATTTAGCAGCTAACACTGGTTTCACTGGTGAAATGATTCACTGCAGTTTTGAGCGACTCACTCAACACAAATGTCTACAGATACACAGATTCGTGTGCAGAGTCGACCAAAGCTTTTACTCAGAGTAAAAATATAAGCAGTTAAACACTCATTCTGCTAGCATACATGCTGAAAATAATAATCCAATATGACTTGTGCGGTTTTGTGCACTTGTGTCTGATTTGTGCTTGATAAACTGGGAGCTGTGCTGAGGCCTGTTGACTTGCCTCTTCTTCCTGATTCTAAATCGGAACAAGACTAATTCAGTACTGAAGTTACACAGGAAGTGACATCATCAGCTCTGAACTAAACCTCACTCTTTCCAAATGCTGCTCATGTAGTGTTTCTACTTTAAATGCAGGTCAGAGTCTCACTTGCCTCACTTATTGTGATGAACCCCTTACAGAATCTGACTCCCTCTGCGTCACACAGGCATATAAACACTACAGATTACACTCGTGATTTCTGGTGTTTCTGTGTCTAAATATCAGTTCAACTCTACCTTTCCTTCACAGCAAACACCACAACAGGATCTACAGCCAAACAAAGAGTCTCACAGTGATTCGTTTGATGAACTATAGATGTTGGTTGTTGGTGCAGCATTTTGGGGGGATTGACATTAAGTATTATATTAACACTATGAACACAGGACGGCCTACAGCTCTCATTTCATTTCTCCTGTCTGGACCAACAAAATACTTTCCACAAGCAAGTTCACCACAGTAATGTTCTCGCTCATCATTACTGTGCAGCGTTAGTCAGTGGATGAAGTTAGTAAATCTGCCCCTAAAAGTCCTTCACAAGTTAGTATCATCAGCATTAATGCAGGTCTCTTAATGAGGGGTCGTCCTCAGTCACTGAAGCTCATCACCAGTTACCCTCTAACCCATAATGCTGTGTGTGCTGCAGTGTATTTTTAGCATTAGCTCTCAGAAACTGAGCAGCGTTATCTGTTCATCATCAGAGTGACATCATGAGAGCTGCTGTGAAAGTTCAGAGAGAAAGGAAGTTGTAGTGTGAATATATGAAGCTGCTGGTCAGTTGAACTCACTCACACGGTTTACGTACAAGGAGAAGGTGAAACGCTGTTGATTTAAAAGGGAAAATGTGAATCGTCTCAGAAGAGTCTCGTTAATATTCTTCACCGTGGAGCAGTTCTTTCAATAATTTGACCATATTCAGGTTTTAATGAGAATAAGTGAGTCTTGTGTACTTGAAGAATGAAGGACTGACTCAGGAGAAAGAAGAAGAACAGTCGTCAGGATGTGAGGAGACAGAAGGACTTTAACCACATTCACACCGACTGTTTAAACTGATGAAGCTCTTCTGTTCTCATTCGGTCTTTGTTCAGGAGATGATCGTCACTTAATGAAGGTAGGAAAATCCTCTCATTGCTTGATCAGGAAGTAGAGAGTTTATAGTTATTGGACAGAGAAATGAACTGATATTTATACTTTTACGGTCTTTAGGTTACGTGTAGTTTTACTTTCAGTCTCTTTGATAATCTCTTCACAATAGACCAATCAGTGAGACACTAAGAGCACTTAAAGAACATCAGTGATGCAGCTCTAATATGAGGCCTGTAGAAAGTGTTCAGTTCATAAAAGCTCCTAATGGAGCAACGGCAGGTATGAACTCTGTAACGAGGAGCGATGAGGAGGCAGACGCATACATGGAGAAAAGCAAGATTTATTCAGGGCAAATTCCAGGTCATATTCGAAATGGTCCTGGTTGAAATAGCCAACACAGAAAGATTGAGAGTCAGACATGACAAAAGAACACAGGGAAAACAAACGGTGCAAAGAAGAACAAAAACACCAAACACTTCATTCAACACAATTCATACATACAAAGACCAGCACAGAGCAGGACAAACATGGGGCTTATACACTCACCTGCCACTTTATTAGGTACAATAGGTAGAATGTTCAATTGCTTAGTAACACAAATAGCTAATTAGCCAATCACGTGGCTGCAACTCAGTGCATTTAGGCATGTAGAGGTGGTCAAGACAACTTGCTGAAGTGCAGACCGAGCATCAGAATGGGGAAGAAAGGGGATTTAAGAGGTTTTGAACGTGGCGTGGTTGTTGGTGCCAGACGGGCTGGTCTGAGTATTTCAGAAACTGCTGATCTACTGGGATTTTCACACACAACCATCTCTAGGGTTTACAGAGAATGGTCCGAAAAAGAGGAAATATCCAGTGAGCAGCAGTTGTGTGGACGAAAATGCCTTGTTGATGTGAGAGGTCAGAGGAGAATGGGCAGACTGGTTTGTAATGATTGAAAGGCAAGAGTAACTCAAATAACCAACCAAAATGTCTGAGGAATGTTTCTAGCACCTTGTTGAAAGTGTGCCACAAAGAATTAAAGCATTTCTGAAGGCAAAAGAGGGTCCAACCTTTTACTAGCAAGGTTGTTACTAGCAATTATTGTACCTAATAAAGTGGCTGTTGAGTGTATATTACAGGGATGACAAGGGACAGGCGGAAAACAGGTGGAAACATTCAGGGGTGGAGTCACAAAACAAGGGGGCAGGACAGTGATGTAAACACAAGCACATGGACAGGACTGGGATGGGCCAATCGTGACAAACTCACAGCTCTTTGTAGTTTGAAAGTTGTTTATCAGATCGATTCTTAAAACAGCATTTTTAACATTTTTGAAAATAAAGAGTGTTTTGTTGTTTGTGTTATGATCACAGGCTGACCTGCTGATCTCACTCAGAATGTCTCTGACTGTTTCTCTGCTGGTTCTGATCTTCATCTCTGGTGAGTCTGAGCTGTTACTTCTCATCAAAATGTAAACAACACCACAAAGTTATAAGAACGTATTTTTACACGTTGTCGTCAGTTGATCTAAACTACTGTAAGACCTGTGGAGCTTCTTACTTTGTGCTTTTAACTCCAAATTCAAATGCTTTTAACGCTCAAATTATTACAGCTGATTAGTCAAACTCAGCTGAAATGAACCGTCTTAGAAACGAGCTGAAGTGGAGACTTTATGCAGTATTTTTACTGACTGAGACCCAAACAGTGATAATTTACACATTTCTGTGTTTTGTGTTGCAGGAGTTGTTGCTTTGGATGGGTGGGCTGTGACTTACACCTCTAAGTCTGTCTGTGTTCTAAAGGGATCTGCAGTGAACATTAGCTCTACTTTTAAAAATATAAATAAAAATAAAGTCAAAAAGACTTTCTGGACCAAACAGTGGGCTGAAAACACTGTACAACCTCCTGATCTGTTAGATGATCCAGAGTACAGAGGCAGAGTTCAGTACTTAGAAGATAAACAACCCAATGACACTCTCAGACTGAAAAATGTGACTGCAAAGGACCAAAGGAAATACTACTTGAGACTTAGTACAAACCAACCTGGAGGAAAGTATCAAGGTGAAGGTGGAGTTGATCTTTCAGTCACAGGTAAGATCCATCAACAGGAATAAGACACTGGTGTTCAGGATCACAAAGCAGTTCTGTAATATAATCACATAAATCCTTCATAGAACACCTGAGAAACACACTGGAGAACTGGAGAACCAGAATTAAGTCCAGAACAACTGTTTTACAAACCCATTTCAAAACAAGTTTGGACACTGTGCAAAATGTAATTAAAACCATAATGCAATGATTTGCTAATCATTTAAACCCCATATTTAATTGAAAATAGTACAAAGGCAACATCTCAAAAGTTGAAACTGAAGTTTTTTTGTTTTTAAAAAATATTTTCCCATTTTGAATTTGATGCCAGCAATATGTTCCCAAAAAGTTGGGACAGGGCAACAAAAGGCTGGTAAATGTAATGTTAAAACAATACCAGGTGGTAGATAGACAACAGGTCAGTAAAATGACTGGGTATAAAAGACCATCTCTGAGAGGTAGAATATTTCAGCAGTAAAGATGTGGAATAGCTCACCAGTCTGTGAAAGACTGTGTGGGCAAATAGTGCAACAATTCAAGAATAAGATTTTTCAACATAAAGCAGAATTTCTGGTTTTCTTCATCTATGATATATAATAACATGAAAGGTTTCAGAGAATCTGAAAAGATCTCTGTATGCAAGGGACAAGGCCAAAAACCAATATTTGCTGGCCGTGATCTTTGGGCCATCAGGCGCAACTGCATTAAAAACAAATGATTCTGTAGTGGAAATCACTGCATGGGCTTTAGAAACACTTCTGAAAACCAATGTCTATGAAAACAGTTTTACACTGCATCCACAAATTCAAGTTAAATCTCTAAAATGCAAAGAAGAAACCAGATATAAACAGGATCCTGAAATGCTGCCACCTTCTCTGGGCTTGAGCTCATTTAAAATGGACTAAGGTGAAGTGTGTAACGTGGAGCGATGATGAGGCGGACGCATGTGCGGATCCAAAATCAGGGTCAGAACAGTCCATAGTCAGAGAGCCAATACAGAGAGCAGGACATGACAAAAATGTGCACAGAACTCAAAACAGGCCAAAAATAAACAAAACACTTTGAACACAAACCTTACATCAAACAAAGATCAACACAAGACTAGGGAAAACACAGGGCTTAAATACAAGAGGGGTAACAAGGGATAACAGGACACAGGTGGAAAACAGGTGGGAACAATCAGGTGCGGAGTCAGAACACAAGGGGGCCGGACTAGGAAGGCACATGGTAAAGGTGATGTGCACATCTGTGTAGGCACCATTAATGCTGAACAATATATATATATATATATATATATATATATATATATATATGTTTTGGCAACATATGCTGCCATCCAGATGACGTCTTCTTCAGGGAAGGCCTTGATTATTTCAGCAAGACAATGTCAAACCATGTATGTATTACAACAGCACGGTTCCATATTAAAAGAGTCCGGGTGCTAACCTAACCTGCCTGCAGTCCAGACCTGTCACCCACTTATACCATTTGGCACATTATGAAATGAAAAATATGAAAAAGGAGACCCTGAACTATTGAGCAGATGAAATCCTATACTGAACAAGAATGTGCAAACAGTTCACTTTCAAAACTACAGCAGTGTTTCCTCCGTTCCCAAACACTTACAGAGTGCTGTTAAAAGAAGAGGTGATGAAACATAGCGGTAAACAGGCCCCCGTCCCAACATTTTTGAAACGTGTTGTTGAAATCAAATTCAAAATAGGCATGTATTTTTCAAAAAAACAATAATTCTCTTATTCTCTGTCATAAAATTATTTTGATGGATAAAAACTTCAAAGTGTTACCTTTCAAATGAGACCTACAAATCATGATTGTAGCCTAAAGTATGTGGGCACAGAGCTCTGTTTACTGGAGGTTTGCTGGCAAAAATGGGGCGACTGTTAAAAGACTAAAAGATCCAAGCTACCTGGAGGACTTTCAGAGCATAAAGGGCAAGCGTGCCAGCCTGACAGCACATCAAGAGCCATCAAAGATTTAAAAGCAATATAAGCACATGGGCTCAGGATTACTTTGGCAAACATTTATCAAACACCACAATATGTAGTTACATCTACAAATGCTTGTTAAAACTTTACTGTGCCAAAACGAAGCCTTATGGTAACCATGTCCAGATCTACTGTGGACTTCTCTGGGCTCAGAGGCCTCTGAGATGGACCACCACAAAGTGAAAATGTGTATTGTGTTCTGACAAATCAATATTTTAGGTCTTTTGAAGATTGTGAAGTAACGTGCTGCTTTCAAGATGACATGTTTTCACATGTTTTCCAAAAATCAAATTTGGAATAACAGTTCATTTTGGGGAAAAAAAACAGTAAAATTTATGAGGAAAACATCAAGTAAGGCGTTGGTGTATTGTTTTCAGTGTCACACAGCTAAAAAAATCATGTTTAGCAGCATCAGATGCTCAGAGTTAAACGAATGCCTATAGAGCAGATTTGTGTCTATTCTGTGTTGTATAGGAGTTAACTGAGCGGTCAACTGTAATACATTAAAGTTGGTCACCACACTGAAGTGTTTAACAGTGACGTATTAGGATTAATCCATTAACACCACTGATAGACTCATTCAGCTAATCTGAGTTTGTTTCTCTTGTTCTCAGATCTCCAGGTGGAGGTTCCTGAGAGAGTGATAGAGGGAGATAACGTCACTCTCACATGTAAAACCACCTGCAGTCTGACAGTCACACCAACATTCACCTGGTACAGAAATGGACGTTCTTTATCCTCCAGTACTGACCAGCTCCACCTGCAGCCGGTCAGCAGGGAGGATGCAGACAGGTATCGCTGTGGTGTACTGGGTCTGACCTCTCCTGAGGTCATTCTTAATGTCAGATGTAAGTACAGATTTGTTCATTCAGTCTCAGGAAACAAACAAAGCTGAGGCTTCATGCTGAACTGTGTTTATTCCTCAGCTGGTGCAGCATCAATGTTCTCTCTATGAAATTTTAAACTTCATCCTAAATGAAATAGCAATAAAAATGTCTAAATTCTGATGACAAACTGATTCAGGCAGCATCTGCAGCCTTTAACAGTTAAATTGTGGTTTCTAATCTCAGTTCTGGAGATCCTGTTCAGTTCACCCAGCTGAGCTCATGAAGGGTTTGATAATTAGTTAAAGTTAAAGCTTTGCTGTGAGAGGAAAGAAACATCTTGATTCTAACAGTGTCCAAACACAGAACCAAGAGAAGTTTACATTACAGTAATTCTGAGTGTCTTTGGTCAAATGAATCCTTTTCTGAGCTCAAATTAATATAGTGAAGAGTATAAGAGTATCTTAACATTAATATAGCTCATGTAGTTTTATGGAACTAAACACTTATCTAAACAGAAAAGCACCTCCATAAAGTGTGATGTGTCTTTCTACCTCTAGATGGCCCAAAGAGCGTCTCAGTGTCCATCAGCCCCTCTGGTGAAATAGTGGAGGGCAGTTCAGTGAATCTGACCTGCAGCAGTGATGCAAACCCACCTGTGCAGAACTACAACTGGTTTAAAGGAACATCATTAGTAGGAAAAGGAGAGACTTACACAATGAAGAAGATCAGCTCTGTGGACAGTGGAGAATACAAGTGCAAATCCAGTAATGAACATGGAGTTAAATACTCTACAGCTCTAAGTCTCGATGTTTTGTGTGAGTGTTTGTGTTTATGTTCACCAACAGGCAGGATTTTAACATTGATAAAGACCATTCAGTCACTCGAGGACCACTCACACATATTACTAAACTGAGTAAATTTTGTGCTTGTCTAGATCCTCCAAGGAACGTCTCAGTGTCCAACAGTCCCTCTGGTGAAACAGCAGAGGGCACTTCAGTGAATCTGACCTGCAGCAGTGATGCAAACCCACCTGTGCAGAACTACACCTGGTTTAAAGAAGGTGGAAGCTCACCTGTAGGATCTGGACACAGTTACAGGGCTCTACAGAGAGGATCCTACTACTGTGAGGCTCAGAATGAACACGGATCTCAGAAATCAGCTGCAGTGACTGTCACTGTAAAAGGTGTTATTGATGGTGGAAGAATCTTAATTAACCCCCAAAAAATCATTTATAATACTTTATAACATGATACATGCCTGGATATTTGTGTACTTTAAAACGGACTTCAGTATTTGTTCCCAAACAGCAGTTAGTAGTGTTGTTCTGTTGGTGGAAGAAAATCAATGAACCCCAAAACCACTTTTTTCTTAAAATCTCTGTAATTTTCAACCGGTGTCAACATTTCTCTGCACACAGGGGTTAAGACTTCAGTTGTTGTGACTGCTATTATTGGGGTTGTTGCTGGATGTGGATGTTTATTTGTCATCATTGTTGTTTTGGTATGTATGGGCATCTTCTGTCACCTGACTGGAAAACATACTTTGAAAATGATATTCATGCAGATAGATTTATCTCACCTTCACTTATTCTGTTATTATTATCATTATTATATTTTATTTAAGGGCAAAGGGAAAGGAAGAGTCAACAATCCATCAAAGGTAAGACAAATGTAACGAGGTAGCAACGCATATGCGGAGGTAAGTGATTTTTATTGAGGGCAAATCCAAAATCAGGGTCACAATGGTCCAGGTTCATAGATCCAACACGGAGAGAAGGAGGGATGGACATGACAAAACAGAATTAAATGGAACAAACAACTGTACAGACAGAGATTCAAACATCAATCCATACAACTACAAAGACCAGCAAAGACAAAGTGCAAACACAGGGCTTAAATACTACGGTGTTAACGAGGGACAGGTAGAAACCAGGTGGCGACAATCAGGGACGGAGTAACCAAACAAGGGGCAGGCCTAGAAATCCAAAACAAATGCACATGGATAATGAAAACAAAGGAGCACATGGAGTAGTGGGAGCCAACCGTGACAACAAATATAGTTTTCATAGTTTTTCCTGCAGTTTTTGTCTTCTGTAATTTTCTATTTTGTCTTATTTCCAAATTCAGGAAAATCTCTACAGCAATGTGGCAGTAAGATCTGCAACCAGTGATGCAGCACCTGATCCAGACCCGTCTAATCAGGATGATGTTCATTATGCCAGTGTCAGAAACCCCAGGAATGCTGAGAGCTCTGTAGTGACAGCTTCTGTCTTTGGGGCTGAAGAGGAGGTTCACTATGCCAGCATCCAGCACTGCCATGATAAAGTGGTGGAGACGACTGAAGGAGACAACATTCAGTATGCTAGTTTAAGATTTACTCATCCTGATTCTACCAAGAGGTGAGAAGAACTGACCTCATCAAACTGTTTCGAGTCTCTTATTCTGTCTAAAACAGCTACAAATGTTGAAATAGATATTTTTATTTACAGTTTTCCGGTGGATCACACTGTTTATTATGTTGCAGCTCTGCAGTTTCCAGACTTGATGATGTCTCAGTGATTTACAGCAAAATGCCATGAACAACTTCGCAGTTCTGTCCTGGACCAGTTTTAAGACCCATGGACACAATTTACATCAATGTCTATGCCATGGAAGCAGGAAGCACTTTGGAGTTCTCCCTCATTGCTTCAGTGACCATCATGCGGATCAATCCTCCTGATTTCAACAGTGTTGTTGCATTTTGCCAGTGGAGCACTTTAGCATTATGCTGTGTGAGGCGTATAGTAAACGCATGACTGCTATAACAGGGACTTTAATTGTTGTTATTGTTGCTGGTTGCTCAGTAAGATTTGTTTGTGTTTTGAGCTTTTTTGTGCTGAGTTGGGATTAAGTAGAGTAGGTTTGTGTTTTTGTACCGATCAAGATAAAGTAGGGCTAGGAGTGACCTGTCTTTGTTTTCAGTTGCTTTTTGAGTGAGCTTTCTGCTTTATACACTCAATAAAGAACATTTTCAAGCAGAAATTATGGCCTCATCTGATTCTTCTTCTGAATAGCACCACATTGGTGCTCAGAAGTGTAATTTTGCAGCTGAGATGCAAAATCATGAGACTGCAAAAGAAAAGCCAGTGATAGGAAGACGGAATCGTGACAGGCATTGGGAAAAGGAGCACAATGGCCAACAAAAAAATCAGTGCGACAGCCAATGAGAGAAAAGAGAAAGCGAAGCTGACAAAAGAGAAAGTGGTGGAGCAACAGCAGCCAGCAGCGCCCTGCTGAGGCAAGGCAGAGCAGAGTCAGCAAATTTTCTGCAGTTAAGCTAAAATGGTCCAAAGACATGCAGTCAGGCCGATTGGACGTGCTAAATTGCCCCTAGATGTGAGTGTGTGAGTGACTGTTTGTGTCTGTCTGTCTGCCCTGCGATGGACTGGCGACCCATCCAGGGTGTATCCTGCCTTCCGCCCGAAGACTGCTGGGATAGGCTCCAGCACCCCCCCTGCGACCCTGACGGAGAAGCGGCTTAGAACATGGATGGAAATGGATGGATGGAAGCTAAAATGGGGAAGGATCATAGAGGCTATAGTCAGTGCAGCAGTAGGTGGTTATTCAGCTTTGTGACTGGACAGAGACAGAGGCCATCATCCAGCTTTTCAGGCACTTGTGGGTTTACCAGTGGGGCAGCACGCCGAATACATAGTATCGATCATGATGGTTTGGGGAAGTACCACTGGTGCTCTTTATAAGGAAACTGCTCTCAGACAGGTGAAAGCAGAAGGGGGAGTCGGTAAGCATGCTGGTGGTGGAATTAAGCACTAATTCTAAGTCTGGCAGGCTTACCTTCGGAAAGCAGGTTCAAGAGGAGTTATTTTGGGGTGTTTCCTCAACATGTTGCTGCTGGAAGAACTTGCATGCAACTCCACTATGCACTCCTACCATGAGGCAACACTACCAGAGCAGAATGTGGTGCAGATCATGTTACATTACCTCCACTTTTCATATTTGGACAAAACCCAAAACATGAAAATCAACCAAAGAGTTTTTTATAGTGTTTTACAGTCCTTGTGGTTTTCTTTTTTGACCAAAAAAAGACATTAAAACATTGCTAAAAAGTCAATCTCCTCATTGGAGCTCTGTGATTTTGCACTGAGAGGAAACAAGAAAGGTGGTTAGTACATTGATGTGCTTCAAAAAACTACAGTCAAAGTTAAACAAGCACTGCTGTTTACCAACCTTTACTGGGTTTGTGTAATGTGTTAAATAGAGGTAATTTCTAGGATGACTGGCTGATTTGTAATGTGTCATTATTTCAAAATTTAGGAAAATCTCTACAGTAATGTGGCAATAAGATGTGCAGCCAGTGATGCAGCACCTGATCCAGATCCGTCCAATGAGGATGAGGTTCATTATACCAGTGTTGTGCGCCTGAGAGTCAGAAACCCCAGGAATGCTGAGAGCTTTGCAGTTACAGCTTCTACCTTTGGGACTGATGAGTAGGTTCACTATGCTAGCATCCAGCACCGCCATGATAAAGTGGTAGAGAACATTGAAGAGGATGATGTTCAATACTCCAATGTAAGATTTACTGTGCTACCAACAGGTGAGAGAAACCCACCTCATCAAATATGAGTCTCTCATTTTGTCTGATATAGCTTGAAGTTAGAAGTTTATGTGGAAGAAATGTTTTAACATGTTAGTTTAGGTTATTAGTTATTTTGTACTTATTTATGCTGATTGTGAAGATGGGGCTAGATTGATATGTGGTTGGACAGGAAAAACTGAGTCAGTTGGAGCTGAGCACTGAGAGAGACAGACATGAGCTGAGGCTAAGCTGGTTATTAAAGCACCACAACTTGTGTAAGATGCTAAGGTTTTCACTGATGGGAGAATAGGACTGACCTTGGGTGCAGTGAGAGAGCTCCAGTGGTGAAAGAAGAGCCAAGCTTGGAAGCTCTAGTGAGTCTGAAGGCTGCCATTGTCCACCATGTCCTGCTCCCAAAAGTTTAGCCAGGAATCTGGGAGCAGATGTAAACAAACATGACAGCGCCCAGCAGCTGTGTCAAACAGCAGGACTCACAAACACTCCGGTAAAGTGGACTGAGAGGCTTTCCATGCACAATTTGAATTGACAGCCATACTGTCTGAGTGATCCAATGGACAGAAAGCCCTGCAGCTGACTATTTCTTTGACCGATGATACATTAACTAATGCTCGACTCTATCAAGAGGTCCAATTTCAGTGCATTAGTTGAGGCAATTTGGAGGTATTTTAAGCGGGTTTTAAGCCCAATTTTCTGCGATTTAAACTGTGTAACTGTTGAAAACTGACAAGGAAGCCATTAAGCCCCTGGATAATGATATTGAGACTTTAGCTAAATTGGTTTAAGCTCATGTACCACCTGTAATACAGAGCGAGGTGGCCCATGGCACTGTTTCCACCTGAACTCTGCGTCCACACACAGCTGGACCCATCCAAGTGACTTGCCTCTGGTCCTGGAGAGAGAGGTGGCATGGTCTGCAGTTTTGCAGTTCACAGATGTTACCAGTTCTCCAGCTGTCCTCCAGAACTGGCAAGGAGTCAAGCTAGTTACTAAGGCCAGTGTCAGCAGAAGAGATGATGGAACTGATCTGAGGGTTGGCCATAACTGCAGCCATACAGCCAGTGGCAAAGGGCTGGACATGTGGCTGGCCAGGGCATTTGGCTATGGTTTGTCCACTGAGGGTGAAATCAGCAGGAAAGAATGTGGGCTTAGGTACAGGCTGCGAACAAACATTTGCCATGGTGGGGTGTATATGAGACTTCTGAAACAAAATCCAAATAAAAAACCTTGTGATTGATTTGCCTGTGACCAACAAATCAACCAACACTTTCTCTCTGTGATTTATTCTAAAAGTTTTATCTCTAGTCATGTATTGGACCCTGATGTGACCTCCTGTCACGATTGGCCCCTCCCAGTCCTGTCCATGTGCTTTTTTTTTTCCATCCACTTTTCATGCTTCTTAGTCCAGCCACCTTGATTGGTGACTCCGCCCCTGATTGTTTCCACCTGTTTTCTGCCTGTCCCATCATTATCCCTGTGTGTTTTATAAACCCGGTGTTTGCCCTGGTCTGGGTTGGTCTTTGTTTGTCTTGTTAGTCTTTGTTTGCTTTGTATGCTTGTTTGATTTGTTTGGTGTGTTACTCCATTGTGTATTGCAGCCAGTGCTTCTTTCATCATGTCTGAACCCCAATCTCTCCGTGTTGGCTTTTTGAACCTGGACTGTCATGACCACGACCTTGGATTTGCCCTCAATAAAAGTCGCTTATCTCCGCATATGCGTCCGCCTCATCGCTCCACATTACACTTCTACAGGACACAACAGGCCCCTGTAACCAGAGCCTGGAGAGCTTAAGGTGCACCACTGAAAGTGTACTGTGAACAAGCTCTTACCAAATGTGTTCCTGAAAACAGCACCTTTCTACTTTCATCACTGGAACACAAAGTAAAAGGTGTGTGATGAAGACGTGTGCTCACCGAACATGATGCTTTTCTGCTTCTAAAGACAATATCTAATGCTATGTGGAGACTGAAAGATGAGACAAATCCTATTAAACAGTTCACATTATTTTTAGGATGGTTGACTCATTATTTTATGATATTTCAGCATGTGGATCTATAGAATTTAATATATTCATTACGGTTAATAGAAAACATGTATGTCTATGTGCCTGCCTTGTGATGGTCTAGCAGCCTAACCAGGGTGTTTCCTGTCATGACTCACTGTTTCCTCCTGATTCTATATCTGAATGAGGTTAAATCTTTATTGAACACACACAGGAAGTGATATCATCAGCTCTGAACTAAATGCCACTCTTTCCAAATGCTGCTCATGTAGTGTTTCTACTCTAAATGTTGGTCAGAGTCTCATCGTGTCCAGTCCACTGTGAATCAGCTCCATATGTCCATCTGCTGAAGCTAAAGCTAAGCTCCATTGGTCTCTACAGCTAATGAGTGTGTTTGTGCAGAGCTGCTCTGATCTTCACAAGGCCTGTCAGAGCAGCTCTGCTGTGCTAGGATCTGATTCTGAGCCTGAGATATAAAACAGGGAGGAATCTGATCCTGAAGCAGCTCTGAGAGGAGATGAGCAGCACTTTGTATGTTTGCTGTAAGAAGAGAAAATAGCACAAATGAGCTGACCAATCAGTGAAGAGTGACCGACTCAAAGTCCTTCACAAGGGAAAGACTTTATTATCAACATTAATGCTGGACACTGGAAGCAAAAGTCCATTTCATCTTCATCTGATTAGAGGAAGATGCAGCTGTCAGTGATTATCAGTGGAAAAAATGAAAAGTGCTATTTTAGTACTAACAAGCAGAGGAGTTGTGGTCTGAGCACTCAGAGACAAAGGAAGTTGTAGTGTGAAAAAATGGAGGTGCTGGTCAACTGACTACAAACACTGTCTACAGAAAACATGCAAGGACTTAAAAAAATCACAAATTCAATAAAGTAAATGTTCATCATGTCACCACTGACTCATTAATGCTCTTCCAATAATTCAATGATATTCGTTCTTAATGAGAATAAAGGTTTCTTGTGTATGTTTGAAGAATGACGGACTGATTCACTGAAAACAGGAAGAACATTTAGCAGGATGTGCAGCAAGACTTGAACCACATTCACACCGGCTCTCCTGTCCTCCTTCGTTCTTTGTTCAGGAGACGATCGTCACTTAATGAAGGTAGGAAACTCCTCTCATTGCTTGATCAGTTAGGTGAGCATCTATAGTTGCTGGGTAAAGAAGTGATCTAGTATTTACGCTTATTGTCTTTAGGTTAAATGCAGTTTTACATTTACTCTCTTTGATAATCTTGACAATAAAGCAATTAGTGAGACATTCTGAGTAAAGTGTCTCAAAGAACATTCGTGAAATAGCACTAATATGATTCCTGTTAAAACTGTTAAATTCATAAAAGGCTTCTAATGAAGTGACTGCATGTAAGAACTCACAGCCATTTCTAGTTTATTCACTGGCAACCACCTCCCTTTTTTTCTTCTTTTTCTTTTTTGTTTTTCTATTAACTCGTTTATTCACTTATTACTAATCATACAGATATAAGTTGATGTGGTACTACAACCACCCAATCCCCCTTTTTTCATGCTATGGTCTATAGCACAATCATAGGGCCTGTGGGGTGTCAGTTTGGTGGCATTTTTCTTGTTAAACATCTCCTTCAAGTCTAGATATTCTTGGGGAATTTCAAAGGGGAAATCGGCGTCCGGGCTTTCGAAAGTGGTGGATCTGATGGCAATAGAGGGAGTAGAAAGGCAGTTTTGGAAGCAGTAATTTGAGCATTGTTTAACTGTACGATCAGTCCACGAAATGGTCGGGTTATGTTTTTCTAACCACGGAAGCCCAAGAATGACTTCAAAGTCGGTTTGTTCTAAGGTCAGGAAGGACAGTTTTTCTGAATGCAACGCGCCAGCTTGGGTTTTGATGGGGATGGTGACATGGGAGATGGGCCTAAGCCCCACAGGGTCTCCATCTAATGCAGTAACTTCTAGGGCTCTCCAGAGGTTCTGGACAGGGGTGTTTAGTTTTTCCACTATCTGAGCGTGTATGAAGTTCCCCTCGGCTACAGAGTCGATCGGTGCTGAAACGACAATAACATTAGGGTGAAGGCACAACCGAACAGGCAACAGTACTGATTTGGAAACCAACCCCTTTGTGGGAATACTCACCACGTTAGCACACAGAGTGAACTCCACATGCTGTCCAGGGGTCGGTGCCTTGTTTTGAAGTCTTTTACTAAGATGGAGTCCGGGTGCGCATGGTCCGAGCACTCTAGGAGATGAAGTCCGACTCCCTCGTCGACTGCGTGACAGGTTTTAACCTTTTTCTTAAAGAGTCTGGATAAATAATCTCTCACCATATTGTAAAAAGCCAGTGCTTTATGGAAATTTTTGTTCTGTCCTTCCAGTTCAACAGTAGAAGTTTTTGGTAAATGATAATAAAATAGAGGATTTGAGGTGATTGGGTGCTGAAAGTGGAGAAAGCTCATTAAGTAGTGCTACAGTGGGTCATAAAGGGATGACAAGGCCAGCATCTCTGACAGCCTGTCCATGACCTCAGACCTAAACTGCTGGGTTGGGTGACAAATGTAGAAAGCATGCTGGTCTGTGAACGCTGGGCAATGTTGGCATAAACCACTGTGACTAAATCCCATCCAGTGTAGTTTAAAGGCTGTCATCTATGTTCTGTGAAAGGTCATATATTGAATTAAGTGGAGTTTTGAGTTGCTGGCCATAGAGAAGATGGCATTGCATGTATTTTGCTAGTGGAGGTCACATTTCGTTTATATCTGAGGTCCTTTTTCTACCTGGGCATGAGGTGACCATCTGGGCCTGGTGATTTATGATTAAGCATTAGAAAGAGAACTTTGTTGATTTCTTCAGGGGACAGAGGTCTGACTATTGATTCTGATTATGGGTGTAGATGGAGATACTGCACAGGAATTTTTCAGTTTCTTCTGGTGAGGCTTTCCTTTCTGAAGTGTAGAGATTGGAGTAAAAAGAACAAAATACCTCATTAGTAGCCAAGGGGTCACCCCTTCACCTCATGCTGCAGCTTTATTTTTTATTTACTAAGTCCTTCTTCTTTCTTTTTTAGAACAACATGAAAAGATTTTTCCTCTCATCGCAACTTTTGCTGTTTCCCAATGTGTGCATGCTGTGATGTCAAGATGTTCATTAGTTTCAAGGCTGAAACTAAGGCTGCCCTCTCCTGGTTAAAGTAACCTAGAAATTCTTTATCACTGAGTAAAGCAGCTTTAAAGCACCATCTGGGTGGAGGGGTTGATAATCTGCTAGGAAGGTGATGCTGATTGGTGCATGATCAGACATGAAAATACTAATAATATCTCAATGAATAGTTGTATCTGTAATTAGACAAAACGTAGTCTATGCAGCAATATGACTTGTGATGAGGGGATTAATATGAATATTCTTTCCAGATATCTACCAGTCCATAATCTGATGAGCATTATTTAAGCAAAGTTGCTGAATGAATAGTTGTGTTACTCCGTGATGGAGATGACGGCTCCATTCATGGGGTCAGGACTGTACTGACGTCACCATCTAGTATAAAAATGGGTTTAGTTTGAAAGTGATTTATGAGATTTATACATGTTGATGATGTTTGAGCAAACATTTATGACATTATGTAAACAAACAGTGTTTTGTTGTTTGTGTTATGACCACACAGGCTGACCTGCTGATCTCAGAATGTCTCTGACTGTTTCTCTGCTGTTTCTGATCTTCATCTGTGGTGAGTCTGAGCTGCTCCTTCAAAACAAAATGTAGACAGATCCCACAAAGTTAATGTATTTTTATATACTGTAGTCAGTTGTGCTGTGTTTGTGTGTGAAGATTCTCACTTTGTTCTTTTATCTCCAAATGAGTTCAGCATATTAAAGCTGATTATTCAAACTCCGCTGAAATGAACCGTCTTAGAAATGAGCTGAAGTGGAAACTTTATGCAGCATTTTTACTGACTGAGACAGTGATAATTTACACATTTCTGTGCTTTGTGTTGCAGGAGTTGTTGCTCAGGATGGCTGGAGTGTGAATTACAACTCTAAAGCTGTCTGTGTTCCAAAAAGATCTACAGTGTTCATGAGATGCACTTACACATATCCTAATGATCACTCACTCCAAAAAGCTTTCTGGACCAAACAGTGGCCTGCCAACAACATAGAACCTCTAAGTCTGTTAGATGATCCAGAGTTCAGAGGCAGAGTTCAGTACCTTGGAGATAAAAAACATGACTGCACTCTCAGACTGAGTGATGTGAGAGAAACTGATCAAAGTAAATACTACTTCAGATTTATAACAGACAAACCTGGAGGAAAGTATCAAGGTAGAGGTGGAGTTGATCTTTCAGTCACAGGTAAGATCCATCAGCAGACATAAGACACTGGACTTCATTCACTGGTGTTCAGGTGCTGTATTAGCAGTAGATCATTAACTGTAGTACATTAGTCAGAGTCGATCAGCACACTGAGGTGTTTAATGGCGCTGTATTAGCAGTAGATCATTAACTGTAGTACATTAGTCAGAGTTGATCAGCACACTGAGGTGTTTAACAGCGCTGTATTAGCAGTAGATCATTAACTGTAGTACATTAGTCAGAGTCGATCAGCACACTGAGGTGTTTAACAGCGCTGTATTAGCAGTAGATCATTAACTGTAGTACATTAGTCAGAGTTGATCAGCACACTGAGGTGTTTAATGGCGCTGTATTAGCAGTAGATCATTAACTGTAGTACATTAGTCAGAGTCGATCAGCGCACTGAGGTGTTTAACAGAGCTGTATTAGCAGTAGATCATTAACTGTAGTACATTAGTCAGAGTCGATCAGCGCACTGAGGTGTTTAACAGAGCTGTATTAGCAGTAGATCATTAACTGTAGTACATTAGTCAGAGGCGATCAGCACACTGAGGTGTTTAACAGCTGTATTAGCAGTAGATCATTAACTATAGTACATTAGTCAGAGTCAATCAGCACACTGAGGTGTTTAACAGAGCTGTATTAGCAGTAGATCATTAACTGTAGTACATTAGTCAGAGTCGATCAGCACACTGAGGTGTTTAACAGGTGTATTAGCAGTAGATCATTAACTGTAGTACATTAGTCAGATTCGATCAGCACACTGAGGTGTTTAACGGCGCTGTATTAGCAGTAGATCATTAACTGTAGTACATTAGTCAGAGTCGATCAGGACACTGAGGTGTTTAACGGCGCTGTATTAGCAGTAGATCATTAACTGTAGTACATTAGTCAGAGTCGATCAGCGCACTGAGGTGTTTAACGATGCTGTATTAGCAGTAGATCATTAACTGTAGTACATTAGTCAGAGTCGATCAGCACACTGAGGTGTTTAACGGCGCTGTATTAGCAGTAGATCATTAACTGTAGTACATTAGTCAGAGTCGATCAGCGCACTGAGGTGTTTAATGGCGTTGTATTAGCAGTAGATCATTAACTGTAGTACATTAGTCAGAGTCGATCAGCGCACTGAGGTGTTTAACGGCGCTGTATTAGCAGTAGATCATTAACTGTAGTACATTAGTCAGAGTCGATCAGCACACTGAGGTGTTTAACAGAGCTGTATTAGCAGTAGATCATTAACTGTAGTACATTAGTCAGAGTCGATCAGCACACTGAGGTGTTTAACAGAGCTGTATTAGCAGTAGATCATTAACTGTAGTACATTAGTCAGAGTCGATCAGCGCACTGAGGTGTTTAACAGAGCTGTATTAGCAGTAGATCATTAACTGTAGTACATTAGTCAGAGTCGATCAGCACACTGAGGTGTTTAACAGCGCTGTATTAGCAGTAGATCATTAACTGTAGTACATTAGTCAGAGTCGATCAGCGCACTGAGGTGTTTAACGGCGCTGTATTAGCAGTAGATCATTAACTGTAGGACATTAGTCAGAGTCGATCAGCACACTGAGGTGTTTAACAGCGCAGTATTAGCAGTAGATCATTAACTGTAGTACATTAGTCAGAGTCGATCAGCGCACTGAGGTGTTTAACGGCGCTGTATTAGCAGTAGATCATTAACTGTAGGACATTAGTCAGAGTCGATCAGCACACTGAGGTGTTTAACAGAGCTGTATTAGCAGTAGATCATTAATTGTAGTACATTAGTCAGAGTCGATCAGCACACTGAGGTGTTTAACAGTGCTGTATTAGCAGTAGATCATTAACTGTAGTACATTAGTCAGAGTCGATCAGCACACTGAGGTGTTTAACAGAGCTGTATTAACAGTAGATCATTAACTGTAGTACATTAGTCAGAGTCGATCAGCACACTGAGGTGTTTAACAGAGCTGTATTAGCAGTAGATCATTAACTGTAGTACATTAGTCAGAGTCGATCAGCACACTGAGGTGTTTAACGGCGCTGTATTAGCAGTAGATCATTAACTGTAGTACATTAGTCAGAGTCGATCAGCGCACTGAGGTGTTTAACGGCGCTGTATTAGCAGTAGATCATTAACTGTAGTACATTAGTCAGAGTCGATCAGCACACTGAGGTGTTTAACAGAGCTGTATTAGCAGTAGATCATTAACTGTAGTACATTAGTCAGAGTCGATCAGCGCACTGGGGTGTTTAACAGCGCTGTATTAGCAGTAGATCATTAACTGTAGTACATTAGTCAGAGTCGATCAGCACACTGAGGTGTTTAACGGCGCTGTATTAGCAGTAGATCATTAACTGTAGTACATTAGTCAGAGTCGATCAGCACACTGAGGTGTTTAAAAGAGCTGTATTAGCAGTAGATCATTAACTGTAGTACATTAGTCAGAGTCGATCAGCACACTGAGGTGTTTAACAGCGCTGTATTAGCAGTAGATCATTAACTGTAGGACATTAGTCAGAGTCGATCAGCACACTGAGGTGTTTAACAGCGCTGTATTAGCAGTAGATCATTAACTGTAGTACATTAGTCAGAGTCAATCAGCACACTGAGGTGTTTAACAGCTGTATTAGCAGTAGATCATTAACTGTAGTACATTAGTCAGAGTGGATCAGCACACTGAGGTGTTTAACAGAGCTGTATTAGCAGTAGATCATTAACTGTAGTACATTAGTCAGAGTCATTCAGCACACTGAGGTGTTTAACAGAGCTGTATTAGCAATAGATCATTAACTGTAGTACATTAGTCAGAGTCGATCAGCACACTGAGGTGTTTAACGGCGCTGTATTAGCAGTAGATCATTAACTGTAGTACATTAGTCAGAGTCGATCAGCACACTGAGGTGTTTAACAGAGCTGTATTAGCAGTAGATCATTAACTGTAGTACATTAGTCAGAGTCGATCAGCACACTGAGGTGTTTAACAGCGCTGTATTAGCAGTAGATCATTAACTGTAGTACATTAGTCAGAGTCGATCAGCACACTGAGGTGTTTAACAGCGCTGTATTAGCAGTAGATCATTAACTGTAGTACATTAGTCAGAGTCGATCAGCACACTGAGGTGTTTAACAGCGCTGTATTAGCAGTAGATCATTAACTGTAGTACATTAGTCAGAGTCGATCAGCGCACTGAGGTGTTTAACAGCACTGTATTATCAGTAGATCATTAACTGTAGTACATTAGTCAGAGTCGATCAGCACACTGAGGTGTTTAACAGAGCTGTATTAGCAGTAGATCATTAACTGTAGTACATTATTCAGAGTCGATCAGCACACTGAGGTGTTTAACGGCGCTGTATTAGCAGTAGATCTTTAACTGTAGTACATTAGTCAGAGTCGATCAGCACACTGAGGTGTTTAACAGCGCTGTATTAGCAGTAGATCATTAACTGTAGTACATTAGTCAGAGTCGATCAGCACACTGAGGTGTTTAACAGCGCTGTATTAGCAGTATATCATTAACTGTAGTACATTAGTCAGAGTCGATCAGCGCACTGAGGTGTTTAACAGCGCTGTATTAGCAGTATATCATTAACTGTAGTACATTAGTCAGAGTCGATCAGCACACTGAGGTGTTTAACAGAGCTGTATTATCAGTAGATCATTAACTGTAGTACATTAGTCAGAGTCGATCAGCACACTGAGGTGTTTAACAGAGCTGTATTATCAGTAGATCATTAACTGTAGTACATTAGTCAGAGTGGATCAGCACACTGAGGTGTTTAACGGCGCTGTATTAGCAGTAGATCATTAACTGTAGTACATTAGTCAGAGTCGATCAGCACACTGAGGTGTTTAACAGCTGTATTAGCAGTAGATCATTAACTGTAGTACATTAGTCAGAGTCGATCAGCACACTGAGGTGTTTAACGGCGCTGTATTAGCAGTAGATCATTAACTATAGTACATTAGTCAGAGTCGATCAGCGCACTGAGGTGTTTAACGGCGCTGTATTAGCAGTAGATCATTAACTGTAGTACATTAGTCAGAGTCGATCAGCACACTGAGGTGTTTAACAGAGCTGTATTAGCAGTAGATCATTAACTGTAGTACATTAGTCAGAGTCGATTAGCACACTGAGGTGTTTAACAGAGCTGTATTAGCAGTAGATCATTAACTGTAGTACATTAGTCAGAGTCGATCAGCACACTGAGGTGTTTAACGGCGCTGTATTAGCAGTAGATCATTAACTGTAGTACATTAATGTGAGTTTGTTTTCTCTTGATCTCAGATCTCCAGGTGGAGGTTCCTGAGAGAGTGATGTAGGGAGATGAAGTCACTCTCACCTGTAAAACCACCTGCAGTCTGACAGTCAGACCAACATTCACCTGGTACAGAAATGGACATCCTTTATCCTCCAGGACTGACCAGCTCCACCTGCAGCCGGTCCGCAGGGAGGATGCAGGCAGGTATTCCTGTGCTGTACTGGATCAGAACCTTCACTCTTCTGAGGTCACTCTTAATGTCAGATGTAAGTCCAGATTGATTCATTCAATCTCAGAACACAAACTAAGCTGAGAGCTTGTGTCAGTCACATTAATCTCAGTCCTGATGTAATAAATAAAAGACAGAAATTATTTTACTGTAAAAGCTTTTATACGTCTCTGATCTATAATTATTTAGTATCACCTCTTGCTCTTTACATTGTGTGAAATTTCATGTAGAAATGACCAAAAGAAACGGGCCAAAAAGATTTGGGAAAAATTCTGGTTCCATTGACGTTCATTAAAAATAAAGTAGGTTTTTTCGTCCTGTAATGTTATGGTTTAGGAGATACAAGGTTTTCTTCTGACAACAGCGATAATATATATTTATGCATTTAATGCAATGTGGTAAACAGCAGAACACAAGTAGAAACATCATATTGAACTGCTGTCTCTCTTATTTGTTAAATACAATGATTCAGTTAATGAAGCCAAAAAAAACTTTCTTTGAAAATCTCAATATCCAATGTGATCTGAAAGTCAGTATTTCTTTTACTTCCCAATAAAAGATTACAGTAATTCTATACATACAGTGGATGGATGGATGGATGGATGGATGGATGGATGGATGGATGAAATTATTCCTAAAGCTTCCAGTACAATAATCTTCATATGCTAATGTTAATGATGGGTATCTACAATAGAACATGAGGTGGATTTACAGGACTTTATTCATTTGATTATTCTACAGAAAAGCCCCTCTGAAAAGTTTCATTTTTTTTTTTTTACCTCTAGATCCTCCAAAGAGCGTCTCAGTGTCCATCAGTCCCTCTGGTGAAATAGTGGAGGGCAGTTCAGTGACTCTGACCTGCAGCAGTGATGCAAACCCACCTGTGGGATATAACTGGTTTAAAAGAACATCATCAGTAGGAAAAGGAGAAACTTACACCATAAAGAAGATCAGCTCTGTGGACAGTGGAGAAAACAAGTGCAGGTCCAGTAATGAACATGGAGAGAAACTCTCTGAAGCTCTAACTCTGAATGTTTTGTGTGAGTCTGTTTTGTAGCAGTTCTCTTTTCTAGATCTGTAATATCCTCTGATCATTAGATCATTCATGGCTTCTTTCGTCTGATTTCCAGATCCTCCAAAGAGCATCT